>NC_064554.1:12186800-12396386 GCF_023856365.1 Brienomyrus brachyistius
CCCCCTTCACGCTGATGTCTGTCAGACAGATTTTCTTGGGCAGTTGCACATTCACACCATTACCTCTGTGTCTGTGTCAGTGAGCCAATGTCTGACTGAGACGGCGACCCGCGGCGTCGCCATGGTCCCCAAGCTGGCGCTTGACGTTGTGTCGTGCGAGGTGCTGCGGGTCCTGCAGCTCACTGACAGCTACATCGTGCCGGTCAGCTACCACGTCCCCCGCAAGGTGAGCCCTGACAGACCTGCAACGTCTAATTCCTCCCTTTGCCCTTTGAACTCTACATGCAGACCGTAAAAGTTAGGTGCATTTATTTGAGCCCTTTTTCTTTAGTATTGAACGTGTGACAAAGCAGTGAATGCATGAACTCTGCTTCGTACCCTGACCCTGCTTTGTACCTTGACCCTACTTCGTACCCTGACCCTGCTTTGTACCCGGACCTTGCTTTGTACCCTGACCCTACTTTGTACCCCAACTTTGCTTTGTACCCTGACCCTGCTTCGTACCCCGACCCTGCTTTGTACCCGGACCTTGCTTTGTACCCTGACCCTGCTTTGTACCCGGACCTTGCTTCGTATCCTTACCCTGCTTTGAACCCAGACCTTGTTTTGTACTCTGACCCTGCTTTGTACCCGGACCTTGCTTTGTACCTTGACCCTACTTTGTACCCTGACCCTGCTTTGAACCCGGACCTTGCTTTGTACCTCGACCCTACTTTGTACCCGGACCCTGCTTCGTACCCTGACCCTACTTTGTACCCCGACCCTGCTTTGTACCCGGACCCTGCTTCGTACCCTGACCCTGCTTTGTACCTTGACCCTACTTTGTACCCCAACCTTGCTTTGTACCTTGACCCTACTTTGTACCCCAACCTTGCTTTGTACTCTGACCCTGCTTTGTACTTGGACCTTGCTTTATACCATGACCCTGCTTTATACCATGACCCTGCTTCGTAACCAGACCTTGCTTTGTACCTTGACCCTACTTTGTACCCTGTCCCTGCTTTGAACCCGGACCTTGCTTTGAACCCGAACCCTGCTTTGTACCTGAACCCATTGCTCCCAGAGCCATTCGGGACTCACCTTTGACCTCTTGGTTAACCTCTGTATCTGTATAGCCAAGGGGAATAACACAGCAGAATGTTTTCACAGCACTGTTTGTAAATTCTCCTATTTGGAGCAGCAGTTTTCAGTAATGAAAATAAAGACTATAATTAAAGGACGAGGGGAGCCCTCCCTCTCTCTGTTTCAGCAGAGCCTTAATGCCAGTGTGTTTGTTTGCAGTTTATAGTGTTGAATATTCCCCTCCATGGTTGCATCACCAGCGGTGTCACATGCTACCTGACTAGCTTTTTACATGACATCACCGCCTACAGTCGGGGAGGGGAAAGGGGGCTCCTGAGTAAGGATCCAGTCAGTTTGGCCTGATTCAGCCTTGGCACCATTGGCTGCAGAGCAGTGAAGCGACTGAGGTTGTTCACAGTTCCATGTTCTCAGCAGCCCAACACACTGTTGCTGGATGATACCTGTTTGTCGTAAATGTTAACGCAGAAGAGTTCTAACACTGATACGTGTGTCTGTGTGTCTGTATCTTCCAGCCTGGACAGGACTTCCACGCTGACCTGTACCCGGACACTGTAGGCCAGACGGCGGCCATGACTGCTACAGAGTGGTGGGAAGGTGGCAACACACCGGTGAGGAATTACCAGGTTTACACTCACATTGGTTTATTTATTTAGCAGATGCTTTGGTTCAAAGTGACGTGCAAGCAAGGTGCACAGTACATCAGCAGCAAACAGCTGTCAAGCGTCCGACTTTGATGATCCAAAATGTACGATTACGTTGAGTGTTATGGTTGGCAGGGAAGACAAAGACCTTGGCCCTTGAAAGGGTTCCCTCGTCAGATTGAAATCCAAGCCAAAAACTCTGATATCCCATTGAGAGAATGCTAGGTGGAGTTGAATTTCTTCTGCATGGTAATGCCAGTGGAATCCATATGACCGGCTGAAGAGACCTAGAGAGGAAGTACACAGGGAAAAGCGGTGGGACCCAGAACCAAACCCTGAGGCACACCAGTGGTTACCTGGGTTGACCTTGATAGCTCTGCTCCCAATGATACTCAGAAAGATCTGCCCTCTTGCTAAGACTCAAACCATCTCAGAAACCTGTGATGCCCAGTTGAGAGGGTGGACAGGAGGATCTGGTTGTTCATCATATCAAAGGGTACGGATTGGTCCATCAGGACAAGGACAGTTGGCAGAGATGCAGCTTGTGCAGGAAACTCATTTAGCCTTTCAGCAACGACCACACAGGTACTGACAGTAAAACGACAAGGACTTCTTCCCCCGGTATCTCCCAGGTCCAGAGGGTCAGCCTGCACCCGGCCAAGCGGCCACAACCCAGGGCCCAGCCAGCCCAGCAGGGGGCGCCGAAGACAGAGTTGCCCAGGGGACGGAGCAGTGAGGTGAGTGATACGGGAAACAGCGCCAATCCACCAATGGGAAGGGTGGGATTTCTGTGACTCTGAGTGTGTGTGCTGCGTTCGCACTGTGGCTCAGCAAAGAATCTGGGCCGGTACAAGTGAAATCGCCTTACAGCTAGATGCTTTACCTATGAAATGTGGGATACTGTATAACACTGAGTGTGCCTGTCTTGCCTGTCTGGTCATGTTTTGGCTGATATTCGTTATATGATTGTGTGGTGAAACCAATCAAATCCATCATATTTCCTCTCTCGGTTGCCCACCACCCTCATCCCCCCGCTCGCACCAACAGGAAGCCCCTCCCGGCTGTTCCATCTCCAGCAGCCCCTTGACCACACCCACCAGCAGTGCCGCACCCTCCCGTTCCCCTTCTTCCACCAGCGGCCTGTCCTCGGGATTCCTGCCCAGCCCTAGCCAAAGCTCACGGGCCATACAAAACATGCTGGGTAGGGCGCCATCTCAGGCTGCCACCAGGGGGCGATATTGTTACCTTTGTTATTAGGATGGTGCTTATGCGTGTATTTGGAGTCCATTAAGTTTTATTCCACACTTGTCTTTCTTTCATCCTCTCTCTCTTTCTTCCTCTAACCTGCTCCCTCCTTCCCTCTCCTCCTCTTCCTTCGCCCCTAACCCCCCCCCCCATCCTAGGCCCCAGCTCGAAATTCCGCCATATCCAGGGCAGCGTTCTGCACCGTGACACCCACATCACCAACGTGCGGGGGCTCAACCTGACCACGCCTGGCGAATCAGATGGCTTCTGCGCCAACGGGCAGCGGGTGGCCGTGCCCATGGCCATCGCAGGGGGGCAGATCGCCGTGTTTGAGGTGCTGCCCCGGCTCTGTGGGGGGAGAGGAGGAATAAAACTCACAAAAAAATGACATTACAGTCTGTCGAAGTATGTTAGGTTAGCCAATTCAAAACATTTCCCCAAGTCACCCCAAAGATTTGCAGCAAGCGTCTAATACACCCATGTATTTTCTGACATGACCACTACCCATATTATTTGGACATGATGAAGTGAATTTGGTACATTTTTGACTCTTTACTGACTTGATCGTTTGGGCTGTCATAACCCTACAGTCAGTCACACTGCCCTCATGACCATCTGGCCGTGTATAATTGTCCCAAACCTGTAGTTATATATTGGTGATTGACAGCATTGCTGTTTCCCATTCAGCTCTCTCGGCCTGGGAAACTTCCGGACACCACCTTGCCCACCATCCAGAACACGGTCAATGTGGCCGACCTGGCCTGGGACCCCTTCGACCCGCAGAGGTTGGCCGTGGGTAAGCATCTCATCCTGGTCAGTCCATCATTGACACCCCTCACCTGTACTTTTCTGTTCATCCATTTATTCTCTCTCTGCCCGTTCTCTCTCCCAGCGGGTGACGATGCCAAGATCCGCATCTGGCGGGTGCCAGTGGGCGGCCTGACGGAGACGCTGACGGAGCCAGAGTGCGTCCTGCAGGGTAAGTTTGGACGACCCCGAGCAGGAGAGGGTCTCCATGTAGTGCTGGGCATATGAGGCAGGCTGACTGGGGTCCCGCCCTGCAGGACACACGGAGAAGATCTACTCCATCAGCTTCCACCCCCAGGCTGTGGGCCTGTTGACGTCCTCCTCGTACGACATGACCGTGCGCCTCTGGGACTTACAGGCCAGGAAGGAAGTGAAGATCCTGAAGGGGCACCAGGACCAGGTGAGGCTTCAGGGTGGGTGGAGAAATGGAAGGCTCCTGGGGGGCTGTGGGAGAGGAAGGGGGCAAGGATTGGAGGTGGATGCTGGGTGGATGGTAGTGATAGTCAAATGAAGCTTCATGAACCATTTGCTGTATTTTTTGCTCCACTAGATGGTGCTCTTTGTTTGTTTTGGGGCATGCTTTGAGCCATTTTTTAACAGAGAGAGCCATCTAGTGGGGTCAGAAAATACAGCAAGCAGTTCATGAGGTTTCATTTGGCCGTCACTAGTGGATGACAAGGCAGAGGAAAGGTGTGTAGCGCCTGGGCCACATGCAAGGCTAGAGGTGTGAGGGCCAAAGGAGACCAATGCGGCACGATAACCGGGAATGGGTTTCTCCAGATTTTTGGGATGGCCTGGAGCCCAGATGGCTGCCTCCTGGCCACGGTCTGCAAAGACGGGAAGGTGCGAGTGTACGATCCGCGCCAGTCTGCTGAGCCCGTCAAGGTATCTGCGGTCGACAATCTCCACAGCCTGGGACTCAGGCTTACCGCGGCCCTCAGGGTGGTCACTGGCCTCTCTCACTTCCCCACAGGACGGCCCTGGCCCAGAGGGCCCTCGGGGAGGCCGTGTGGTGTGGGTGTGCGGGGGTCAGTATCTGCTGGTGTCTGGGTTCGACGGGTAAGCACTACATGACTCTGCTAGTAATGTTCCAGTAATGTTCGCTGATAACCTGCCACTGACAGAAGTGCTTTAAGGCACGGGCTTACCCAGGCTACAGTGCAGGGGCCTCAGCTGACCTGGTTTAAACCCCCCCCCCCCTTTTGTCAGCGGCTACACCATCATGGAAAATAGCATGGGGGCTTTGACCATGTTTATATGCCCCTGACCTCTGATGCCAGATTATTTTCCAGCCAGTGGCAAATGTTAGATGACTTTGTATTGGCTCGGTGCTGATGTCCCACAATGCCCTGTCCACTCCCTTTGTGTGCCCTGTAGCCGTAGCGAGAGACAGCTTTACATGTACTCCGCCCAGTCCCCATCCTCGGGGCCCGTGGCCACAGCATCCACCGATGTGTCACCCTCCACGCTTATTCCGTTCTACGATGCCGACACCAGCGTGCTCATCATCACCGGGAAGGTACGGCGTGGGCAGTTTTGGGTGCCGGGGGTGGGGTGGAATGAGGGCGCCAGCGACCGTGTGCATGTCTTTCAGGGCGACACCCGCGTCTACATCTACGAGATCCTGTCAGAGGCTCCATATTTCCTGGAGTGCAGCAGCTTCAGTTCTACAGAGCCTCACAAGGTAAACCTCTGCTGGACCGGCCCCCCCACGCAAAGCGGGCAGTCGGGGTCAGGGGGGGCGTCAGCGTGACGGCTGCTTGCATCCCGTCTCCAGGGCTTCTCATTCCTGCCCAAGACCGAGTGTGACGTTCGCAACGTCGAGATCGCCCGGGCACTGAAGCTCAGCAAGACCAGCATCGAACCCATAGCTTTCAAGGTGCCCCGTGTCAAGGTAACTGTCGCCGCCCCCTGCTGGACATACTGATAAAAGGCGACTTTTTTCCGTATTACTAAGTGCTTTATGACAGCTTTTCATGAAAAGCTCCACATGCATAAGCACCTGACTGCTTGGGTCCTCATGCTCCACATGGGACACATTTAGCACATGCATGTTGTCAGGTGAGCCGCAGTGCTACCCGGGATTCACCGGGTCTGTCTGCCATCTCGAACCCCACAGAAAGAGTTCTTCCAGGACGACATCTTCCCAGAGACGGCAGTTTGGTGGGAGTCAACATTGACGGCCTCTTCTTGGCTGTCAGGGTCCAACGGACAGCACCGCAAGATCAGTCTACGTCCCAAAGACATGATTCCTGGTGCGGCACAAAAGCTTAAACGGGGACTTGAACAAACATCTCTACCTGTAGCCATTGTTCTGCGTCTTTGCCATACGCATGTTTATTTAGTCTAAAAAGTCCAAGATTGTACTTTAACATTCTTTTATGTGTACCTGTCTCCCTGCTGTTCCTGTACCTGTCTCCCCTGCTGTTCCTGTACCTGTCTCCCTGCTGTTCCTGTACCTGTCTCCCCTGCTGTTCCTGTACCTGTCTCCCCTGCTGTTCCTGTACCTGTCTCCCCTGCTGTTCCTGTACCTGTCTCCCTGCTGTTCCTGTACCTGCCTCCCCTGCTGTTCCTGTACCTGCCTCCCCTGCTGTTCCTGTACCTGTCTCCCCTGCTGTTCCTGTACCTGTCTCCCCTACTGTTCCTGTACCTGTCTCCCC
This sequence comes from Brienomyrus brachyistius, assembly GCF_023856365.1. Lineage (NCBI taxonomy): Eukaryota > Metazoa > Chordata > Actinopteri > Osteoglossiformes > Mormyridae > Brienomyrus > Brienomyrus brachyistius. Next base: position 12,193,237 of record NC_064554.1, read on the forward strand.
TGCTGTTCCTGTATCTGTCTCCCTGCTGTTCCTGTACCTGTCTCCCTGCTGTTCCTGTACCTGTCTCCCCCGCTGTTCCTGTACCCATCTCACTTTTCTATCTGCTTTTCTCTTACTCAGTGAGTGAGGCCCCCAAGGAGGCCCCTATAAGGAAATACCTCCCTTCATCTGTCTACCTGGAAGAGAAGACAGATGAACAGAAGAAAGAGGAGGTGTGTGAGAGGGGGGGAGACATTTTTTCCTTCCCCACAAGGAGAAACGCAATTTTTTATAAAAATCTGTGACTAATTAAAAAAAATTAAAAAAAAATTTCCAAAAGTCCTGCGTAGGGGTTAAGTTTGTCGTTGTTGGGATTAGGATTATGCATGGATGAATGGACAGTCCCCACAAAGATATGAATACAAACCTGTGTGTGATTATATGCATGTGCTGATGCTGTTAATGTTGCATGTCAGGCAAAGCACTGTGTTTATAGTCTATGTTACGGTCATGTGACTGTGTTCATATCTGTTAAATGTAGCAGTGCCTGTGGGCTGTATGCCTGCATCACATGACAGTGTATTTCTGCCCGTGTCACATGACAGTGTATTTCTGCCCGTGTCACATGACAGTGTATTTGTGCTCGTGTCACATGACAGTGTTTTTCCCATGCAGCTGCTGAGTGCCATGGTGGCCAAGCTGGGGAACAGGGAGGACCCCCTGCCACAGGAGTCCTTCCAGGGTGTGGATGAAGAGGAATGGGTGAGGCTCAGAGCAGGAGTCCTAGCATCACAGACAGACAGACAGACAGACACACACACACACAGACACACACACAGACACACACACAGACAGACACACACACAGCCAGCCGGACACAGACAGACAGACAGACAGGCAGGCAGGCAGGCAGACACACACACACACACAGGCAGGCAGACACACACAGACAGACAGGCAGGCAGACACACACACACACACAGGCAGGCAGACACACACAGACAGACAGACAGACAGACACACACACAGGCAGACACACACACAGACAGATACGCGCGCAGAAATGGAGACTGACTGCCCCCTGTGTCTATCTGCTTTTCAGGACGACTAACAGTCCGTCCCAGGATGGGGAGGGTCTGTCACCAGCAGATGGGCCTCCGACACGTGCTGACCCTAACCCTCTCCACTTTATTGCCTTATTGCCGCTGAAAGTGTCTGGAGCTGCCCCCCCCCCCCCGTAACTGCACTTCCACTGCGTTCTCACAGCACTGGCTGGGGTGTGCTCCATCGAGGCAACAAGAGCCTTTAGCCCCCATTTAGCAATCAGACGTTAGGGATGGTAACACAATGCTGTCAGGATTTAGCCTGGCTAAGCTAATATCACTCCCCTCCCAAACTACTGACGTTTGTCAAAGGGGAACCAACTGGACTTCAAGTGTACCGTAACAGTCCATGTTTGCTGTCATGTGTGTGGTTGGTGAGTCTCCGTGTGTCAGACTGTACCCCTCATCTCAAACCTCTTATTTGGACAAAAAGCTGTCTTTATTTTTTAAACGTGCCATATGTGTCTCACTCCTGATCACTCTTATCAAACACCTGCAATGCTATCTGATCTGTTTAATAACTATGTGATTTTCTCATGAATAGCACATTTGAGCAGAGGACACTCTTGTAAATCAGAATCCCACCATAATTAGTTAATCAATCAATTAAAACACCCACAATCCCCTGCAACACTGGTATGGCTGGTCACCTTTATACAGCTCCCTGCATTCCACAGAGTAGTTTCCGGCATTTTCTTGCTTGTTTACAGGGTTTTCTGGATTTTTGCCGTTGCCCTGTCGGTTTTGCTTCCTGATTCCTATGTTGGGGTGAGACACTGGCAGCGAACAACAAACAAAACAATCTAAAATAATAATGCATGTTTAGGGGCAGTTCCTTAAAGAAAATTATTAAATCTCGACTGGCACACTTTGTAACAATCGTTTTTTACAATGTGCACAATAACAATTTGAACGCAAATCATCAAAAGTTGTATTTTTTTTTCCCATTTGGACCAAATTCGATCAATGAATTCACTCCAGAAACTCAATCAGTCTTGAAATTGTCTTTGCCAAAGACATGCTCGTATTGTGGGTTTATGACAGTAACTTTCAGGTATATTTTGGTGTCTTGCGTCATTCACAGCATTTTGTGCTGCGGTTTTGATTACTCTTTTTGCATCGGTGGGTATAGGTCTACTCTTTCATTGGAACCAAAATGGGCATTTTGGAGGGTAAACCTTCATATCCAGTTATATACATATGTCCTACTTATGTACCGCTTTTAATTTTTTACTTTTTTAAGCAGTCTTAGCCGGAAACATTATTCATCTGTAGAAATTACATCACGGTTTTTGGATAGGCTAGTTATTGCTAAAATAAGCATTCCTTTACGTTTTAATTTTATTAATATTATTTCACTTTTGCACCTGTTATTTTACAGTATTTGCTGCGCTAACAGTCCAGTCCGCTGTTTCATTCCCTATTAAGTCCATATAACTGGGACAGAACAATTTCTGCTTAACGTAATTGTCTTGTAATCTTACGTTGTTTACAGACGCATGACTGGAAAATGACAACATGTATATTGCACACTCCCGCCTAAGACACATTTCGGTTGTCTGCGAGTCGGTTTGTGTCTAATTCTCCGAAATATCCTGCATGGTTTTGATGGAAAATTACCTACACTGGTCTTAGCGGAACGGGATTTCTTAAAACGTGGGATTGTGCGTTTTATAATTTTTTTCTCTGTCCAATATGAGTAGAAATAAACACCGTTTAAAATAAATCGTCTCTGTGGTTGGTTTTCATTTCTAAAAAGGTTTAGCACATTTTTTAATGTACAGAGAATCCTGCGTATGTCTTGGTCACTGGGGTAATTGCTTTCTGGCGGAGAGGCATCTGGCTGCAGAAGGGCCTGACAGCGCGTGTCCTCTGTCAGGCCCCTTCCACTCTCAAGCCCCTACGTCATTTCCGTTCGAACGACAAATCTTCTTGTCGCGAGCTATAAGAATCCATCTTGTCGTGCGGATAATTCTGAAGTCGTGGAATGTATGACTTAACTATTTAAAAATTAATTATCACATCGAAATACGCCTGTGTTGAACTCGTCGCCTTAGTACAGGCAACTCATGTTTACCTTAAAAAAGTCCTAAGAGTAGTGCTCGGTCACATAAAAAAGTCAGCCAAAGACAAAGTAAACTTTATAGTCATCTCAGCTACTGTATATACAAATATATAGAGAGGCAAGACGACGTGACTCCGACGTGACTTACCGTTATCAGGAGTGGCAAGATGGACTTCATAACTGAATATTACACTGAAGAAGAGAAAGATACCATTGTCTATCCTTTTTTTTTTCAATTTTCAAATGTTTCAAAGACATGCATTTGTTTTTAGAAAACAGCCGACAAGAGCTTAATCGTGTTTTGTGGTTTAGCGTAGTAGGTTCACTGTACAGTACATTGTTATTGTCACAACCGATCGTTCAGACCTCGTGGACCACGCCCACTTCATTTATCTCGTGTGAATCCCGCTTGTTACCAGCTTTCCTGTTTGATCTTGTTTGTCTTGTGTATTTCAGTGTGTTCTATTTCATTCTCCAGATCTGTCGTTGTTGTTGCTACGTGCCTTGTTCCCTGTGATTCCCTTTTTACCCTGATTAAACCCCGTTTATTCGCATTCACGGCTCCCTTCGCCTGCTTCTCCGCACCCGATGTCAGTTATTTTTTATATTAGTCATATATATGCATCTGTTTTTAGTGAAAAATCCTTAATCACTGATTGCAGTTGTCATGCCCGGCCCGCTCCTCCTGTGTGCCACGCCCCCTGATTACCCACGTGTTTTCTCCCGATTGTACCCAGCTGTGTCTAGTTAATTTGATCAGTCCTGTGTATTTCAGTCCGTGCCTTGCCTGAGTCCATTGTCTGTCATTGTGGTTATTACCTTGTGAGCGTATTCCTGCGATGTTCCCTAGTCCTCGTCAGTTTAATAAATCCCCGTTTGCCCTGATCTTGCCGGCTCGCCTGCCTCTTTGCTCGTCGCCCCGTCCTTGCGCCTCACCCGCACCGCACGCGCGTGACAGCAGTACTGTAAATTATTGTATATTTTCAAAGATCTGTTATTTGTATATAGTATTTGTTGTCATTTCATAAAGTAGTTCATATATTTAAGTGTTTTATACTGTATTCTGTTGACATCCTGTTTGGTTTGAAAAATAAACCTTTTGCTGTTTTGTGAGGATTTTTTTATTATTATTAAAAACAACATAGTTTCTATATAACTAGAATAGTAGTTTTTCTTGTAGAAATTTAATTCTCATCGGCTCCTTAGAAAAAAATTTACATAGTAAAAATATTGTATTATGGCCAGTACCAAAGCACAACTTTTTACTGGCAATCGTTTATTTAAATTAGGCAATTACGCAACTGTTTCAACTTCACATTATATTATTGTCTTCACAATATAATTAAAAATATTTTTATTTGTTTTTTTATTAAAAAATGACTTCGTCATATGTTTACATAATATTGAGGTATGTATTAATATGTGATATATAGTGTAATACACGGTAAGAAAGTTCTAATTAGCTATTTAGGCACACTACACTCTAAATCTATGTTGGAACACTGGACTCTAGACATCGTTATTAAAATGATGTTATTACTTGGGCACATATCTTGGGTAAAACAAATACGTTTTGTCAATAACCAATAACGCACAAAACATGTTTATTAGATTATGACTTAAAAGTTTCCGTATAAACATTGAAATGCTGACATTATTAAAGTACAATATTTGACGGAATAAATATGGCACAAGAAAATAATGATTTAAGTACATATTAGCTATAGTCTGATGTCTCACAATAATAACACATACAGTAGCACTACATTTATTTACACACACATATGTACAACTATATTGTTCAGGTTTGAGACGGATTCCCTCGTTTAAACAGAAATTACGTATTGGGGTTTGTCAAGACGTATTTGTCCACAGGACGGATTGTTTGTTTGTCTCTTGGAAAAAATAATCTCTCTCCAAATCTGCTGAAATATAAAGCAACAACACACAACAGCGTGTTCATGGAGGCAGCCATGTTTGAATGGGAGATCGTCACCTCGGAATTTCCGGATAATCTGTCGTTTTAACGGAAATGACGTAGGGGCTTGAGAGTGGAAGGGGCTTGACAGGGGACACGCGCTGTCAGGCCCCTTCTGCAGCCAGACACTCGTGTTCTGGCGGGCAGGATGGTCCTCGATGCATTTCACCTTCCACCCACACGGTGGCGCCGCAGAATTTTTAAATACGGGATTTCAGCCTCTATGATTCGTTGACGGTATCGCCCTTTCAACTTTGACACCACAGTGACATTGAAAATATACGGCATGTGCACGATCTCACCGATGTTAATGTAATAGATAAAACACGAAACTACTGGAAGCGTCCTGGAATAAGTCATGGTAAGATGTGAAATATAAGTGTTTAATTTGTGGTGAGCGTCACGATAAAAACGTGCTTGACAGTGAGAGTCAGCTGAAACCTCGCAAGTCCTCCAGATGTTACATCTTGATGCGATGTGTATGTCATATATAATACATTAGTAACGTTGATGCAGTCGTGCTTTACAACGTTGTCTGAACTGCATCATTTTTTACCTATCTACGGGCCTCGCACAATTAGCTTGTCATTTAAATGGCCATCCATAATAGCTTCTTTCCGTTATACATTTATTATACAGATGGTTGAAAAAGATGCATCGTGATGTCAGTCGAGAAAAGCCGCGTTAGAATGGCAGTTTAACGTGTGGTTTTTAAGGTCAGCGTGGAATTAAATGTTTGCCCGAGTGGATGTGAAGCTGTCCTCTGTCTCCCCCCTGACTCTCCTGTGTCCCCCGTCTCCCACCGACTCTCCTGTGTCCCCCGTCTCCCGCCGACTCTCCTGTGTCCCCCGTCTCCCGCCGACTCTCCTGTGTCCCCCGTCTCCCGCCGACTCTTCTCTCTCCACATGTCCCCTGTCTCCCCCCACCCCCGTCTCCCCTGTGTCCCCTGTCTCCCCCCTGATTCTCCTGTGTCCCCCATGTCCCCTGACTCCCCTCTCCGGATTCAGGCGAAGTACATCGCCCAGATCATCGTCGTGGGCGCGCAGGTGGTGGGACGCGCGTTCACCCGGGCGTTGCGGCAAGAGTTTGCAGGTACGGTAAGGGAGCATAACGCAGACGCGTCTCAAATCGCCTTCAACGCTCATTGGTCAAACTTTCAGTCTCTGTGGTAGGTCTCAGTTCTTTGCTCAATTTCTGTTTCATGCCTCAGCCAGCCAGGCCGCCGCGGATGCCAGAGGGCGGGGGGGCCAGCAGTCAGCGGCCGCCTCCAGCATCTCGGGGATGAGCCTGCAGGAGGCACAGCAAATCCTCAATATTTCAAAGCTCTCTCCTGAGGAGATCCAGAAGGTACATACGCATGTTTCATCCCTGACAGTAAAGTGCACACATACGGTCTCATTGTCCAGACTGCCTGCAGAAATGTCAGCTTTTCTATTTGATCTTCTCAATTTTTTTTAATGTTTCATTCTCTTTATTTCTTCACCTGTTTGCACTTTTTACAAACACTTTTTTTTTTTGACAAATATGAAAGGCTTTCTCTGCCTCTGCTCCTCTGTCGGTAATTTTGATCAGCTTAACATGTTTGTGCCTCATCCAACAGAATTACGAACATCTGTTTAAAGTCAACGATAAGGCTGTTGGTGGCTCATTTTACCTGCAGTCTAAGGTGAGTGCAGAGCTTGGCATGTATCCGGTTATCTGAGTCTACTGCTAGACATCGAATGTGATCAGAGGACATCCCAGCGCACATCGGTGTGTTTGTCAGAGGTCGACGGGCCACGTCCTTCACGTGAACGTTTGTGTTCTGAGTCTCACATTCCAGTTCAGTTTTACTTGGGCACGTTCTTCTGAAAGGGTAATTTTCTTTAAATCATGTGCATGAGATCCATGGAAATAAGCTTATTAATGCTGATTAAAATATTGATCTGATAGGAAGAGGAGGTCGGCAAGGCCGCACCCCCACTTGAGATGTCATCTTTAAAGGACAGGGGGGCCTAACATAGTGGCCTGTGTCAGATTTGGGTAAAATCTCAGGACACATATGAACTGCTGAATATGCTTGTATGCATGTTTAGCATGTATGGTTAGCTTTTGTTATCTTTCATTGCATTAAATTTTGGTCTTTATCGTGTGCTTAAAGGGGCTCACCTGTCAGAACTGGCATAAATATTACAGCATGGATCTGTAGGGAAGTCTGGCATGAGCTGCCCCCAGCCATAATTTGTGACGTCCACGGGGGGGCCCACATCAGCCTGTGTTTGTGCTTAGGTGGTGCGCGCCAAAGAGCGGCTGGACGAGGAGCTCGCCATTCAGAAGCAGGAGAAGCCCCCACAGACACAGCAGCAAGCAGAAACCTGACCCAAGCTGCACCTCCCCACCCCCCACTGTAAATTAAAGTCCAATAAAATCCTTCGCATCCTCTTCAGTGATTCCCCTGCAAGCGTCTGCACACTATGACCCTTCTCTGATTTCCCGCCACCTTCTGCCGCCTTGTTTATACGCTCGTCCCTCACGTCCAGGCCTCATAAAAGGAACCACGGCATTTATCAAATACACCTTTATTCGGCTTTCTGTTTTTTCACTGACATCATAATTAGCTTCCTCTAAAACAGGAGTACACTGCTATTCTGTACCAACCGGAGACTTACAACTCTAAAATTCTGCATGTTCTGCTCTGGAACATGGTTCCGGGAAAAATATATATATATATTCATATTTTATATATTGTATATCTTCTACATTTTACCTACAATAAAAGGCACTTGGAACCATTTAAAAATACTGAATAGAAATGTCTCAAAAATGTGCAAAAGAAAACTGGATGCTGGCCTGTCTGGCCGTAGTCTAACATTAACCCTTTGTGCACTTCTGTGATTGGTCGGACTCTGGCGCTGCTAACGGGACGCTCATTGCCGTTTACAAACACATCCCAGCTACACACTCCATCAGGATGAACAGAACATCTTGAGATGTTCATATATATATATATATATATATATATATATATATAGAGAGAGAGAGAGAGAGTAATGATTTTTTTTTTCCCTCAAATTCTGTGTTTCCCAATCCGGTCCTCGGGGACCCACAGCAGTCCACGTTTTTGCTCCCTATCAGAATGTCCAGGTTTTTGCTCCCTGCCGGGTCCCCGTAGACTCTATACAACGTGACGGCGCCTTAATTATGATGCAGGGCCATTTTTTAAGCACAGACCACAACAAGAATGGCAGCACACATCGAGTAAGAGTGCAGTAGTTGCAATTGTATAACTAACTGAATACATTTTTCATTTCAGTACATAATATGACTGTTCGTTGTTGCTGGGAAAAACGTCTGGGATTTGAAAAGAATTTCCAAAACATTTAGTCCGTGCCCAAAGGGTCAATGGGTCAAACAGCTTATTTCATATTTGAAAGGTGTAGATCCTGAGAGGATCGGTGTCAGTTTCGGCTTTCTCCACCAGGGGGAGCCACAGACAGGTGCACACAGAGGCGTGTGCTTACAGACAGCATTATCTCACCCCTGAGAAGGGAGGGTGGGGCTGGAGCTGGAGAGCTGTGTCAGGAGATGCTACTGTAATCAGGGAAAGTCTGCCCAATCTCAGAAGACCCCGCCCATCCCATTGATGTCATCTGCCATCGTGGGTGGTTCCACCACTCATAACCAGTAACTTCCTACTCCAATCTAAATTTGCATGACCTGAAGACAGAGCAGAAGGGGGAGGGCTGTAGAGTGTGTGTGTTTGTATACACTACATTGTGGGGACCAAACCTTTTGGACATTTCTCAGTCTCTACAAGGGGAAACTTAGTTTTATAAAAATCTGTGAATCAAAATACTGAAAATGCCAAAAGTCTTCTGTTTTGTTTGGTTATTTATGATTAAGGTTAGGGCTGGGTGGGGGTTAAGGTTGGTATTGCCCATAGAAATAGTTGGAGGAGCTTGTGTGAATGTATGGGCTGTCAAAATCTCAACGGAAGTCACAGTAAAAATGCAGGGCAGAGTTTGCTTACTATCCTGTAAGAAGCTAATGTGAGAGTCTGCATTGATTCCTCAGAGGAATATCGCTCTCGCTGTCTCCCTCCATCTCCCTCCTTGATGTGGAATGTGCTGCATATGATTCCTTAATTGTGCGTTTTCTTTACTTTATTAAGGTTAAACAGCCTGTTCCTGCCCAGGGTCTGGCCTGGAGAGCTGGGATGCGCAGAGCGTAAGACGCACTCTGCTGTGTGCACGGCTGTCTGTCTGTCTGTCCGGTTTAGTTAAAGGCCACACAGGCTCCCTGCAGGTCCAGTTCAGCCAATGGCTTCAGGAACGGTCATGGTGAGATCCTCCTGGACCACCAGCGCTCTCCTGAAACAGCCCCTCCCCTCCCCAGGAGAAAGCCGAACGTAGAGCAGCGATAGCGGAGACGAGGAAACAAAGCGTACTCAACATTGGGAAATGTCTCGTCTAGAAAAACCAACAACTGAAAACAGCAATAGTCATAACTGTTTACAATTAAAATACCATCAAGAGAATGTACAAAAGGAGGAGAGGGCGGAGGTCGTGGGGGGTGCAGTGTGTCTGACTGCTCACACTTCCCACACCGTCCGCTCTTCCCTCGTGTCTTCAGTTCCCACCCCCCCCCCAGGGTGTGTACCGTCTTACATCATTCCACCCGCATCATCTCTGGGCGAGGAAGGACCCCCATACTCAGAGAGGAGGGCGTCCACTGCATGCCCGCTGCGAGCGGCCGAACGAAAGCAGCCAAGCGAGCCAGGGAGGAAGATGAGGCAGGTGGCAAAGTCGGCCGTCAAGTTGTGGCGAGACCAATGGGGTGCGGGTCAACTTCCCCACTGAGCTGAACCCTAAGCACAAGGTCAGCAGTAAGTGTGACTCTATGTTTCTGTGAAAAATGCAGGATGTACTGAAGACATCTTTAGTGTTAAAACTGACCAAGTCTGCTTGTTAACTAGCCATTTAAAACAATAGTAACACCAGAATTATTACATTTCGGATATATTTAACTGGCACACTGCACCCCCTGCTGGTCACCAGGGTCCTGGCTCTCTTAGACTGCAAAAACTAGTTGTATATATACTGTCATCTGGGAGTCTTTTTTTTGGTTGCCAAATATTTTGTCTATCTTGCTATTTGTTACATCACACACAGCACAGGTCAGAAAACGACTACACGGTATATTTACATTGCTTTCAGACCTGTTTAAGATAATTCTGAGGTTAACTGAAAGGGCATTGGTCAGGATGCCAGTAGGGTGCAGTGCACAATACTTCCACCAGGGGGTGCTGCATCTCAGTTTCATCTCTAGACGTGGAAGAAACGTCACCGCTGGGAGATTAAGCACCATTGTCTGCCTTGAGCCGCACATACGCTGAGTCCTTACACAAGCCCCATGTCTATGTGCATTTTGCAGAGCCTCCGAACTGTCAGATGTTTATGTTCTGGCCTATGCTGCCCTGTGAGGTCACACTCTCTGCGCCCTGTAACCTCCCTGTGCCGTTATTCCTGTAGCTTCCTGTCATTACAGAGTCAGATTATGTATCTGAAGATGCACTGGCCTCTCTGTGTTTTTTGAGGAGGTGCAATTAAAGAAAGGCTCCAAACAGCAGGAGACGAGGGCTGCTCAACCCCCATCTCTGCCCCCCTCCCCCAGCACCACCCTGTTAATTGGCCCACGCTTAAATCTTTGTGGTTTAATTGGTTCTGCCCTCTCTGATCATTCACGGCACCGTGAAATATTTTTTAGATATTATGGGGGGGAGGGGGGCAGGTAGATTGCAGTTTAGTGACTCACAGTGCTCACCTGTCAAAGCAGCTATTTAAACAGACACATACAAATAAACCAGGGCTTGGGTAAGGGCAATAGGCATTAATCCCCATGTCTGAGGAGGGCTGTCACTAAACATGTGACCGTGTCAGTTATACGCTGGATTAAGGGGGCGTGTGAGAGGGGGCAGGCCTCATGGAGTGGGCCTGCTTTCCACACCTATTTTGGAATTGCGATTACCTTAAAATCGTGGCTAAGAGAATTATTGGGGGAAAAAAATCCTGTTTTCTTTGCTTTTTTTTGGAGAAAAAACAAAAAGCAGCAGGCCTGACAAATACCTCCACCCCCACCCTGTGAACCCCCCCCCTCCCCCCAGTGACCTTTACTGGAATGAATGTGTCAGTTAACCACAGCTGGCTTCAGCACCACCGGCCCGGACGGGATGACGACCCAGCCTGGGGAGAGCGGCTCGTGGCCGGTGCCCGTGGAGAGGTTGAGCACTGCCCCTGGCAGCCCATTGCACTCGGCCCCCCCGCCTCGGGATTTGCCCTTGCCCTGTCGGCTGGGGCCTCTGCGGTCTGGGCCCAGCAGGGACACCATGGGCAGGCCTAGTGCCGAGGAGGAGAACGCAGAGGACAGGAGTGGCGACTTAGCCAGGCTCAACGGAGAGCCGTTCAGGGAGAAGATGGGGGCCCCGGCCAGCCCCGGGGGGGGCGATCCAGGGCAGCCCACTGCGCTCAGGTCCAGGGGATGGGGGCTCAGGGGCGACAGTGGCACTGCGGCACTCAGGCCCCGCAGTGTGTGGCCCCCCAAGAGAGCCCCGTGCCCCGGGATGATGATGTGGCCGCCGCTGACGTAAGGCAGCTCCACCTCATTTCCGGCGCCGCCCACCGCCCCAGTCCCCCCCCCCGCCTTCACCACACTGCCAGGCGGAGGCGGCGATTCCGACGCCACGAAGTGCCCGTGGGCCTTGATGTGCTTGCGCAGGGAGCTGGGGTCCGTGTAGCGCTTCAGGCAGCCGGCCATCTTGCAGTAGTAGGGCTTGTCCACGTAGTGCGTGCGCGTGTGCTTGAAGCGGTCACTCGAGTTGGAGTAGCGCTTGTTGCAGCCCTCATACGGGCAAATGTAGGGCTTCTCTCCTGGGGGGAGGGGGGAGAACAGGAGGTGTGTTAGGGGCAGGGGAGGGATTTACAGAGCAGACAGCCTGCTGCTGGTCCGGTATGCTGTTGTCAAGGCCACCGCCAAGGTGTGTGTGTGTGTATGTGTTAGGCTCCTCCCACTGACCCGTGTGTGAGCGGTTGTGGATTTTGAGGTTCTCCAGGCGTGAGAAGCTCTTGTTACAGGTGGGGCAGCGGTGGGGCTTCTCGTTGGTGTGGGTGCGGATGTGGATCAGCATCTTGTACCTACGAGACACGGGAGGATGCGACCAGGAGCCAATCAGCACAGGCACTGCTCGCTCAGCTCTCTGTCTCTCTCTCCCTCTCTCCCCCTCCTCTCACCTGGCGTTGAAGCCACGCCCTTTGCGTGCACAACCCTCCCAGTGGCAGCAATAGCCGGAGTCCTTCTCGGGCTTGACGTGGAAGTCATTGACGTGGTCCACCAGGTCCTGCAGGGAGCTGAATGAAAGGTGGCACTAGAGGGAAGGAACAGAGCAGAGAGAAGGCGGGTGACCTTCATACCTAAGCGGGCGGCAGCTTTATCAACTGGTTAATGAACAGTCATTTCAGACTCAAATTAGACTCAAAGGCATTTGCTGGTTTAACTTATATTAGGAGCAGCTCTTACTTTTTTCCAGTGACAGGCCAGCTGCTCGTCTGCTGAGAGATCAGGAGAAGCCAGCTTCTCCTTCTGCTGGCCAATGAACATGGAGGACTGCAGGTGAAGCCCGCCCCCTGAGCCAATAGGCAGGAAGAACTGGTAGGTCTGCGAAGAAGGCCTGCCCTCCAGGAAACGCATGTGGGCGGAGTCCTGCAGGACCGACCGCAGACGTTACACTTACGAATGTAAGGAAGATGGAGGGCGATGGGGGGTGGATTTTTATTAATATATAATTAATCTCCAAACACTCGGGGAGGGGGGGGGGAGAGAACACTGCCGTTGGCGACATAGGGTCTCACCCAGGCGCTCCTTGCATGCAGATGGTGCAGCTCTTACAGTAGCAAACACCTGTCCTGTGCCGGGATAATTAGCAGATTGTGACCGGACACTTTGTGGACATTCTAAGCAGCACCCCTAGGTCCTAGTGCCTGGGCAGCGGGGCGAGGAATTAGAACCTAATTCAGTCTGATCAGGCTTTTCGTCCCGGAAAGGGAGAACATCCATGTTCAGGTGATACACAGACTCCCTGGATGACCTGGACGTCTGCCTGGCAAACTGGGTGAGCACACAGGAAGCTGAGGGGCCGTGTTGCTCCGTTCCCAGGGTCATTTCAGCAGCCACGCCATTATCTATTCACGGGCTGGGGGTCTGGGACATGAAAGGGAGACCCGGCGGCTGGAGCTGAACGGGGGGAATCGCATTAGCCGACGTGAGATCTGTGTGGCTGCACTCAGAGCCAAATCGGATTTAGCCCTCAGCCCGCTTGGGGGTGGGGGGGGGGGGGCACACAGAGGGGGCTTGTTTGCTGGGACACAGGGGGCATTTTATGAAACAACCCCCCCTGAAGAGCGACCCTGAAAAAGGGCAGGGTGGGGTCACGGGGGTGCTGGTGTGCGATACCTCTGTATACATAATGGCAATGCGATAAGAGTGTCGCAGTACCAGTCAGGTTAAATCCAGGTGGCGCTTTGATGCGCTGGCGGGGAGGCAGTTTACATACAGTTCTTCAGGTATGTGTGCCTGCAGTGGTAGGAGTGTGGCCTGGATCTGAGCTCAGGGTGCCCCCAACAGTCCCCCCCCAAATACTGACCCCAAGGAAGAAGGAGCCAGAACCGTTTCCATTGCACTGCCCCTGGGGTGAGGGGGTGTTGCAGGAGGGGGGCGACACACTCAGGTCCACAGCTGGGGGAGTCCGGGCCTCGGGCTTCTCCTGAGGGGCTGCGGGCACACCTAGAAAGACAGGCAACAGTGCGTGGTGAGCGGCCCGTCAGCAGGGGGCGCTCTGTGATACATGCACAGCAGGTGACCGTGTGTGGTGAGCGGCCCGTCAGCAGGGGGCGCTCTGTGATACATACACAGCAGGTGACCGTGTGTGGTGAGCGGCCCGTCAGCAGGGGGCGCTCTGTGATACACACACAGCAGGTGACCGTGTGTGGTGAGCAGCCCCGTCAGCAGGGGGCGCTCTGTGATACATACACAGCAGCCCCCTGTGTGCCAGTGACTGCCAGCGAGGATGTTTATGAAGGGGGAGCTTACCTGTGTGGGGAGAAGCTGGTGAGGCGGGAACAATGACCGCTGTCCCATCGTCAGCCATGCGCAGCTGCTGAGCGCGCTTGGCCTGCAGCAGGGAGGCAGCGAGGGTGGGCGGGGCCCTGGCCGGTCGGTCCCGCCCATTGACCCGCCCGCGTGGGAGCTTCAGGTCCAGCGGCTCATCCAGGGAAAGCATGGCCACCCGACTGCGTCCAACCTGAATGCAGGGCCAATCAGGACAAGGGCTCAGCAGGTTTGCTTTTAGATCACAGAAGGAGGACTTCAGAAAAATTAGGAGACTCTTCAGAGCATAATGGAACGATTTACTGTCTCGATAAGCGGAATCGGTTTAGCAGTAAAAACTAAATCAGCGGTAACCGAGACATTCTTCGCTTTCTGATGTGAACGAGTGTAGCAGCGTTTGCAAGTTGGCCTGCAGCCACCGACCCGTCTCAGCAGTGGGGGTGGCAGAGGCCCTCAGAGGGTGACATTAATTACACAGCTTTAAAAGTGAAAACCCTCTCAATTCTGTCCTGCTGGTGGCAAAGCAAATGTCACACACGCACACACACTCTCGGCTTATCCCCAAGCCCCCCGCCCCTCCCCCCTCTGACCTTTGCTTGCACACTCACTTGCAAGAATGTCTGCAATTTGAACCAGATGAGACACCACCCCTCCCTTTGCCCCCCCAGCTCGGTTACCCTGACATTGCACAAGCTCACTGTAACCCTGCGCTAAAAGGCTCAGGTGCCCCAAGCTCACTGTCACCCTGCGCTAAAAGGCTTAGGTGCCCCACGCTCACTGTAACCCTGCACTAAAAGACTCAGGTGCCCCAAGCTCACTGTAACCCTGCGCTAAAAGGTTTAGGTGCCCCAAGCTCACTGTAACCCTGCACTAAAAGACTCAGGTGCCCCAAGCTCACTGTAACCCTGCGCTAAAAGGCTTAGGTGCCCCAAGCTCACTGTAACCCTGCACTAAAAGACTCAGGTGCCCCAAGCTCACTGTAACCCTGCGCTAAAAGGCTTAGGTGCCCCAAGCTCACTGTAACCCTGAGCTAAAAGACTCAGGTGCCCCGAGCTCACTGTCACCCTGCGCTAAAAGGCTTAGGTGCCCCAAGCTCACTGTAACCCTGCGCTAAAACGCTCAGGTGCCCCGAGCTCACTGGCACCCTGCGCTAAAATGCTCAGGTGCCTCAAGCTCACTGTAACCCTGCACTAAAAGACTCAGGTGCCCCAAGCTCACTGTAACCCTGCGCTAAAAGGTTTAGGTGCCCCAAGCTCACTGTAACCCTGCACTAAAAGACTCAGGTGCCCCAAGCTCACTGTAACCCTGCGCTAAAACGCTCAGGTGCCCCGAGCTCACTGGCACCCTGCGCTAAAACGCTCAGGTGCCTCAAGCTCACTGTAACCCTGCACTAAAAGACTCAGGTGCCCCAAGCTCACTGTAACCCTGCGCTAAAACGCTCAGATGCCCCAAGCTCACTGTAACCCTGCGCTAAAAGGCTCATGTGCCCCAAGCTCACTGTCACCCTGCGCTAAAAGGCTCAGGTGCCCCAAGCTCACTGTAACCCTGCACTAAAAGACTCAGGTGCCCCAAGCTCACTGTAACCCTGCGCTAAAACGCTCAGGTGCCCCGAGCTCACTGGCACCCTGCGCTAAAACGCTCAGGTGCCCCAAGCTCACTGTAACCCTGCACTAAAAGACTCAGGTGCCCCAAGCTCACTGTCACCCTGCGCTAAAAGGCTTAGGTGCCCCAAGCTCACTGTAACCCTGCACTAAAAGACTCAGGTGCCCCAAGCTCACTGTCACCCTGCGCTAAAAGGCTTAGGTGCCCCAAGCTCACTGTAACCCTGCACTAAAAGACTCAGGTGCCCCAAGCTCACTGTAACCCTGTGCTAAAAGGCTCAGGTGCCCCAAGCTCACTGTAACCCTGCACTAAAAGACTCAGGTGCCCCAAGCTCACTGTAACCCTGCGCTAAAACGCTCAGGTGCCCCGAGCTCACTGGCACCCTGTGCTAAAACGGTCAGGTGCCCCAAGCTCACTGTCACCCTGCACTAAAAGGCTCAGGTGCCCCAAGCTCACTGTAACCCTGCGCTAAAAGGCTCAGGTGCCCCAAGCTCACTGTAACCCTGCGCTAAAACGCTCAGGTGCCCCAAGCTCACTGTAACCCTGCACTAAAAGGCTTAGGTGCCCCAAGCTCACTGTAACCCTGCACTAAAAGACTCAGGTGCCCCAAGCTCACTGTAACCCTGCACTAAAAGACTCAGGTGCCCCCAGCTCACTGTAACCCTGCACTAAAAGACTCAGGTGCCCCCAGCTCACTGTAACCCTGCACTAAAAGACTCAGGTGCCCCAAGCTCACTGTAACCCTGCGCTAAAACGCTCAGGTGCCCCAAGCTCACTGTAACCCTGCACTAAAAGGCTTAGGTGCCCCAAGCTCACTGTAACCCTGCACTAAAAGACTCAGGTGCCCCAAGCTCACTGTAACCCTGCACTAAAAGACTCAGGTGCCCCCAGCTCACTGTAACCCTGCACTAAAAGACTCAGGTGCCCCCAGCTCACTGTAACCCTGCACTAAAAGACTCAGGTGCCCCAAGCTCACTGTAACCCTGCGCTAAAACGCTCAGATGCCCCAAGCTCACTGTAACCCTGCACTAAAAGACTCAGGTGCCCCAAGCTCACTGTAACCCTGCACTAAAAGGCTTAGGTGCCCCAAGCTCACTGTAACCCTGCACTAAAAGACTCAGGTGCCCCAAGCTCACTGTAACCCTGCACTAAAAGGCTCAGGTGCCCCAAGCTCACAGGGAGAACAACAGTTAAAAAGCAGAGGAAACACTGGTTGCATCTCCATCTCGTCACGCACATGTATGTCCACGTGTTAATGGGGGTGAGCGCACACTCACTCGCCGCCTCACATACTTGTACGCGAACGAACGTGTTCTGTCATCTCTCTCTCCCCCAACACACATCCTTTCAGCCTTTTATTTTTGGGGGGGGGGGGTCACACATTTTGCCCATCCCCCAGGGTCCTCCGCCCCTCCACATGTACACATGGCCATATCATCGCTGATCTCTTTCCCTGGAATATGCCACACATGCACAGCGCCCCCTGCAGGTCCTCCAATGCCATCAGTCACTTAATGGAACTAACTGCCTTGAAATAAATAAGACCTCAGCAAGTACAGAGCAATAAAACAGTGCCAAATAAACTGCATACCAGGGTCTCTGCAGCAGGGGCGCTATGTAGCGAAACAGGGGCATGGTGTCTGACTGAGAGTCTGGTCGGCTGGGATTGACCTCGGGGACACAACTGCTGCTTGTTTCAAGACCCTCTACATGCAGGGGGTGCAGTGATGCTCTACCCTCGTATCGGCACACTGTCAGAAAAGAGGGTACAGCCCTGGTATGCCCCCCCCCCCCCCTAAGGTATAGCCAACAAACCCCAATGGTACAAAAATGTTCCTCAAAAAAGGTACATTTACTTATACATATACCCTATAGCCCCAGTGACAAGTAATTGTACCCCCAAAGGTATAAACTGGTACAGTTTTTCTGAATCGGGGGTCTGTGATGCCCCAGGTCCGTCCAGAGCGCTGCTCCTGGACCCAGGGCTGCCCGGGGTCTTCCTCACACACAAATCCCGCTTCTGCTCCAATGTAGCTGCGTGACTGGCATTCAAGTTAATCAACATCCCACCCAGTAGCCAGCCTCACCTTAGGGATGAAGCCTCTGGGGAGGTGGGGGTCACACCAGTACTTTGGAATGTTTGCACATATTAAGCTTCATGGGGGTCACGAGATAATCATGCCAAGATCAGGTCGGAATTCGGTTAATGATTCGCCTCCTCCTACTTGGATTCACATTGTTCGTTTTCAAAACCAAGCCCTTAAATCTTGTCACCCACATTCACCTTCAGGTCGCTGGGTCCAGATTGGCTTCTCCGGAGAGAAGCAGAAGTGTGCACCTTGCTGTAGGCAGGCAACAGCAGTAAGGAGCCTCTCCCCATTTCCCCTCATTTCAGAAGCTGTATAGCACTGGTACAGCCCTGTCAGTTGAAAAACCTCACAGAATGTTCCACTATCCTGAGGAGGGGGGGAAGTCTTTGAGGATATTTGACTCATTTTCTGGAAAGGATTGGTAAACTGTGCAGGCAGCCAAAACACATAAGAACATCATTTAGGAAGAGCAGCCATGGAGAGCAGCCAGGAAGAGCAGCCAGTAAGAGCAACCATGGAGAGCAGAGGTTCCAACTGTGGCACTGACCGGGCCAGGAGCCTTAAAGCTGCCTGCAGGCCTGCTTGACAGACCTCAGTGTTGCCGACGCGAGGTGGGCGTTGACCAGCATTACCATCAGAGGCCCGGTTTCTCCCCCCTCCGCCCCCTGCCCCCCCCGGACCTGGCCCACCGCTCTGTCTGCTATTCCCTGGCAGCCTCTCTCTCTCCCGTGGCCTCACTCCAACATCCCTTCTCGCTCTTTTTTTCTTATAAAATCCCCCCCCCCATGATTTTCCGTCACTGTGTTACCCCCCCAGTAATTCTAAAAAAACAAGCCGTGGGACAAATCAAACCAAGCCTTAAAAAGGGGGGCGACGGCCGGCACCGTTCAGAGTGAGCCGCGTGGGCGATGCGGTGCAACCTGGGGCAGGTTCTGGAGAAGCCCGCCCCCCCCCCAAACGCTGGCCCCCACCCCGCCCCCCATCTGCGTGTGAATGTGAACTCTCCTGCCGGGGGTTACGGCTGCCCCGGAGGCCCAGTGTGGAGCTCCCTCACCCAGCAGTGGGGTCAGGATGTCTTTGAAAGGCAGCTTTGTGTGCCCCCCCAACCCCCGCCGTGCCTCCAGCAGAGTAAACACAGGCAGCAGCAGCTCGGCAGGAGCAGGGGGGCCCATGGGGGGCCTCAGTAGATCTTCTGTGGCCCGGGCTGCTACCCAGCCCAGTATCTGCGGCCCATGCAGGGTCTGATTGGCTCAGAAGTTAGCAGGGGACACGGTGCCTGTGGAGCCAAGCTGGGCAATTAGATTGGAGGGGATGGGGGGGGTCTGCGTGAGGTGTGTGGGGGGTCAGTGTGAGGTCTGTATGAGACCTGTGTGAGGCCTGCGTGAGGCCACAGTTAAGGCAGTGTGAGGCTTTGTCAGGCTAGCGCAAGGTCCGTCTAAAGGCTGCATAAGGCCTGTGTTCAGTCCTCTGCGGAAGATGACCACCAGTCTGAATTTGAACAGAATTCCCCACAATTACATCCAAGCATCCTTCATACCTGAAGAATGCAGAATGTGTGCCTGTATCAATGTGTGTATGAGTGTGTGGATTATGTTTATACTACATTGTGGGGACCATTCTTCAATGCAAACATGCACCTTTGCTGGGGTGTAACTCAATATGACTGCTGGTCCAGCCTGGGGGCCTTTCTCAGCAGGACAGCAGTTGCTCTGGGACCCCCTCAATCCCCCACTAATCCACCTCCCGCAAACCGAGCATGGGCTCTCGTCCCAGCAGGCGTGGGGGGTCCCAGCAGCCCCATCTTGGCTGCGATTCTGAAGCAGATTTATTTTCTTGTGTGTTTTAATTCCACCCTCCCTTTTCTGCACTCCCATAGTTACTGCAGGCCCTGCTTTCGGTGGGGGTGGGGGGTGGGGGCACGCTCTGACCCTCAGGCTGAATGAGTAAAGGCCTTGGGGATCTCGGATGGCACAGTAAGGATCCTCTTCCCGAGGGCAAGTTTAGTCTAACGGCTCGGGCGCCGGCTCATCTGGCGAGATCTAAGCCAGCAGGTGGACCACCTGCGCACTTCCTGGTGCCGTCCGTGGGGGGCGCTGCCCAATCCAGGCCAACTTCCTGCAAGGTTGCCATGTGACCTACAGTCTGCAAACAGTGCAGCGGAGCAGGCAGGGCGTTTCCGGGGACCATAAAGGGGTGAGTCACATGGCACCTTCCCCTTTAAACACCGTCCGCGATTGGAGCAGAATACTACCCCCCACCCTGGTTTTGCTTAATCTTCCAGTACCCCCACCCCCCACCCCAGATCTGAGTGGCGGCAGGCTGGAGTCTCCGTCCAGGCGAAGAACACCTCCTTGTCTTGAGTTGCTGCAGCCTTGCCTGCTCTCTATGCAACTTTAATAAGGTATCCCCTGTCTGCAGCCGGATCCGGTGACAGCACAGGTGATGCCGGCCCCCCAGCGCACAGCCACGCCTGTCGCTCCCCCCCCCTTCCCGGAGGGTTCGCAGGTGGCTGCTCCACACCCCAGAGGCGATGCCTGACCTCTGACCCCTATCCTCACATACCAAAGCCGATTTTCCTGCGGTCGCAATCTTCCTATGGCGGTGGGCCCTGGTGGGGGGGGGGGGGTTCAGGGTTTTGCCCGAGTCAGAGCCAAGAAACCTGAGTCGTGTGCACACCCTAAACCCTGCCCCCCACCCCCCCGCAGCTGGGGTGAAACGGCCCGCGGCAAAGGCTACAAAGCGAGCCGCTGTGCAGCACCTCAGAGCACGTGACTCCTATCAGCTCCTCCTGTTTGTTTTGACAGGGGGGCGCTACATTCGTTTCTCTCCCCCTCTCTTTCTTCTGTGAGTGCAAATGCACGAATGACGCACTGTCCTCAGGGCCCAGGGATCAGGCAGGAGGTGGTGGTGGGGGGGGGGGGGGGCAGGAATTTCCGGAGGGTTAACCACATGTTTGCTGCTTTTCATTGGTGCTCGTGGGAGGAACACCCAGTCTGGCGGCCTAGACTGCACTGGGAACAGGCCGTCCCTGCGCAGCCGCTGTCAAAGGCCTGATTGGATAAGAATCTCCCATCCGGGGCCAGCAGGTAATTGGCCCAATCAGAGGGTGTGTTATCATTCCATCAGGACATGAGGTCTGGCCATTTACACATCAGGACAGCACGCAGTGATACAGCTCAGAAAGCGGATTACTGTGTTTTTTCGGACCATTTCATATGTCCATATGTGGCAGCCTATGAAACAGACCCGCGTGTCTCTGTGTTACACTTCCACCCACTGTGCCGCATGTGTCCCTGTGTCACACCTCCACCCACTCTGCCGCATGTATCCGTGTCATGCCTCCACCTGCCGCCATGTGTGTCCCTGTGTCACACCTCCACCTACTCTGCCGCATGTGTCCCTGTGTCACACCTCCACCCACTCTGCTGCATGTGTCCCTGTGTCACACCTCCACCCACTCTGCCGCATGTATCCGTGTCATGCCTCCACCTGCCGCCATGTGTGTCCCTGTATCACACCTCCACCCACACTGCCGCATGTGTCCCTGTGTCACACCTCCACCCACTCTGCCGCATGTATCCGTGTCATGCCTCCACCTGCCGCCATGTGTGTCCCTGTATCACACCTCCACCCACTCTGCCACATGTGTCCGTGTCATGCCACCATCCGCCGCCGCGTGTGTCCCTGTGTCACACCTCCACCCGCCACCACGTGTGTCCATGTTTCACGCCTCCACCCACCACCGCATGTGTCCCTGTGTCATGCCTCCACCCACCGCCGCGTGTGTCCCGGTGTCATGCCCCCACCCACCGGAGCATGTGCTCCTGTGTCACGCCTCCAATCGCCGCCCTGTGTGTCCCTGTGTCACGCCTCCACCCGCCGCTGCGTGTGCCCAGTGACCAAGAGGAGCAATGAGCCTGGAAGCCTCAGAAAAGTCTCTGTGTCCCGCCCTCAGCCCCACTTCTTGGTGGACCCCCCCCAGGCAGAAAGCTTAGCCCTGACCTGGACCCCTGGGGAGTGCACACAAACATACACACAAACATGCAGGCACACATAGAGACAGATATACACACACTGACACACACACGCCCTGGGGTTTTTCCTACCCTTGTCCGCCTCGGCCAGCTGCCTCCTCAGACAGGAAACCTCAGTTTCCCTCTCTCTCCCTCTCTCTCTCTCTCTCTCTCGCTCTCATACTTTCTTTTCCCCTTTCCCTTTCTCCTCACCCTCCTTTTCTGTACCCCCCATCCCCTTCCAATTGTTCCCACCTTCCCCTGTTTCTCTCTCCCACCCCGTCTATCTCCATGTCTTACCCATTCTCCCTGTCGGTCGCTCAGTCTAAACACCAAACTCGCCCCCGCCACCCCCCCCCCCCCCCACCCGCATCTACCCCCATTAAGGTCCTCAGGAGTCATTATGTAACAACGCAGTGGGAAAAGAGACATGAGAGGAAGCTGACAGGCCGCCTCAGAGGCCCGAAGGCAGGCGAGTGAAGGCTGGGTGGGAGAAGGCTGGGTAGGCGGGCGGAGGCTGGGCAGGCGGAGGCTGGGTGGGTGGAGGCTAGAGGGGGCAGAGACTGGGCAGGCGGAGTCTGGGTGGGTGGAGGCTGGAGGGGGCAGAGTCTAGGCAGGTAATCAGAGACAAGGAGGTTTTAAGATGGGCAGATAGGCAGTGGGGCGTGGGGAGACTGGGCAGATGGAGGCTAGGGGGTGGAGGCTGAGAGGGGGGCTACAGAGACTCGGCCTGGACAGGTTCCCACAAGCCAATGGGGAACACCTGTAAACCTCATGGATGGGGGGGGTGCCAGGCTTGGAACTGAAACAGGAAGCCCCTCACCTTGTATGTCAATGGCCCCCGGCCAAAGCTCTCAGACAGCAAAGAATTCCAGACAGGCTTGGCTGGGGGGGGGGGGGCAGTTGGAGAGGGAGGCCTGAGGAGGTAAAGCCCCACTGCGGGTGGAAACAGGAACACTACCAGGGATGGGGTGGGAGGCAATTAATGAAGCATGACACAGAGCGTACATCTGTAACAGTGAGAGCACACTGGGATTTCAGAGGTATGGGGGGGCTCTGACCTTGGGTGTTCAGCATCCCGCACACTGTGCTGTTACACACCACACCCGTCCTTACCTCTACTGGAGCGTGAAGCAGGACTTCCACTGACTCCGGACCAGCAGTGACACATTAACAGCTGGGTCATTAATTAACCTTCAGCTAACTCTAGGCTTGGTACGTGCAGCCGCTTTAATGGCTGTCCCTCCAGCTCGCCATGTGCTCCGTCCGAAATTCACATCTATTTATTTAGCAGATGCTTTTGTCCAAAGTGACGTACAGATGAGGATCAGGGAGCAGGGTCAGCAAGTAGAACTATGCGGCATGCTCAAGGGCCCCACCGTGATTTCATTACTCTGCCAGCCATGGGATTTGAACCCACAACCCTCTGGTACACTCACTAAATAAGACCCGGCTCCTTTTCTGTACATCCCGCATGTCTGGCCACTCCCACCCCATTGGGTGTCGTTCACACTGCTCATACAGACGGGACTGGAAGCGGTCACCTAAACAAGTCGCCCTCTGCTGCCCTCGGGGAGCGTGTGACTAGTGGGTGACCCTTCTATCTGCATGTGGCGGGGGTGGGTGGATTTGCTACGATTTCCATGTGACTTCATTCGCTGCCCTCCTGGCACCTCCCCGGCGGTCGACGAAGGTTTTCAGCCCAAGGTGAGCAAGGCGTCCCACCCCCCACGCTAAACGCCGGCACTCGGCGCCACATGCTGCCCTGAAATTATCAGCTTGGCATGAATTCATTATGACTCCCACTTTGTGACGGACGTAGATCTCGAGTCTCTCTTCCCCTGACATCCTCTTCCCGTGCGGCTGCGAGGCGAGAGCGTTCCAAGCGAGCAGGATGCTGCTTCCCGCCCCCCTCGCTCCCTCGCTCTCTCGCTCTCAGCCCACTCGCCAAGCCTCCCCCACAGGTGGTGATGCAATCCGCGTTCTCCCGCTTGCAATCGTAAGGCTGGGAGTAGGCTGGAGGAGCAGGTGCACCTCCCAGACGTGTCGGGGGCGGGGAGAGGGGGGGCAGGGGAGAGAGAGAGAGAGAGGCAAAGTGGCAGAGAAACAGAAGAGAAAAGAAGGGGGTAGATTGACAGGAAGGGGGGGTGGGCCACTCTGCGGTGACGGATTCTTGGGGGGGGGGGGGGAGTGCTGATACCCTCGGCTGCCGGGTGACTTTTGTTACTTGTTACTTCAGCCTGTTCGCATGCACTAACGTGACGACATGCGCTAACTGGGAGTGGGGGGGGGGGGGGGGGGGTCAGCTTCATCGCCTCTGCGTGAGTCACGTCGGATGTGAGTCACCGCCGGCGAGATCTCTGACCAGAGAGGGTCATTCTCACGGACGCCCGTCCCACGGGTGGCGCTCTCGCGGCTGATCGGGGTGCGACTTCGCCTGCCTGAGTCACTGCTCAGATGGCCGTGGACGGGAGCGTCGCTGTCGCATTGGCGTTTCAAACGAGCTGCATCGGAGGGCCGCTTATGGCGTCCATGCAGTCCGGCCACACAGCGCCCCTCTCACTGCTTCCATGCTCAGCTCACTCCAAACCCAGATGGGTCGACATCTCTATCGATGGCACCTCACACAACCTGTCACTCCTGTGGCTCATACGGCACTGCGGGGGCCCTACAGTCCCTCACCAGGCTCACATCTGCACTCAGTATGTTCCAGTCACGTGTCTAGAAAAATATTTGTGCATCTGATGCTCCCTAAATTCAGTGGTTCCCAGTCTGGTCCTCGGGGAGCCACAGACGGTCCATGTTTTTGCTCCCTTCCACCTCCCTGACTGACAGTCCACATGTTTGCTCCCTTCCAGCTCCCTGACAGACAGTCCACATTTTTGCTCCCTTCCAGCTCCCTGACAGTCTACATTTTTGCTCCCTTCCAGCTCCCTGACAGACAGTCTACATTTTTGCTCCCATTCCAGCTCCCTGACAGACAGTCCACATTTTTGCTCCCTCCCAGCACAAGTATGTATGAGTCCCCAAGGACCGGATTGGGAAACACTGACTTAGATGCCTTCCAAACCCTGGATGCCAAAGGATGGTGGATGCTGCCTCATCAGCCCGGGTTCGTAACCTCGGCTGCTGCATCTGCCACTGCCTGAAAGCCTGATAACTGCAAAGGGCTAATGACATGATATACATTTATATAATAAAGGTATACAATGAAGGGCTGGGAATTAATGCTCCATCTGTGCTGCTGAATGTGCCAAAGTCACTGCAGGTCTGTCTGCGCCTGAGCGCTGTGGCCCGGCGGGGTTTGGGTCCAATGCGCTGTGTCGCTCTTCTCTTTCGCTGCATGTAGGGTTTCACCAGGATCGAGTCAAAGACCACCGGAGAGGGTTATGCTGTAGAACAGAAGGCTGTTCCCTGTACTGGCATTTACTGGGAGATCCCAGGCTGGGCCAGATGGGCGAGGAAACGCGGCGGATGCCGCGGTGGTGTCGACGGACATGTGGGGGGGGGGGGGGGGGTTCCCAAGACGGGGGGGACTCCTCCCTTTGCGAATGTAGGGATTCAGCAGGGATTTGGGAGATTAAACGTGTGTGATTAATTACGCTGCTCCGGCTAACGGCAGAAGCGGGGGGATTAAGGCTTTTCAGCTCTACGCCTGCGGCTGAGCTGCTGGACTGACTGAAGGTCTGACATAGGAGGCCCAAGAGCCCCTTCCAGATGGCAAGAAGCTCCAGGCCCTTCAGATGGAAGCCACTGAATATTTATTTTGGATCATCCATCCGTCCATCCATCCGTCCGTCCATCCATCCATCCATCCATCCATCCATCCATCATCTTCCTAGTCCTATACAGACAGGCTCATGTGATTAAAAAACTGTTTACCTAGATATAGTTATCATTTTCATCAACCAAATAATCAAGTAAAAAAATCAAAACCCTGCATTATGAACTCTCATATTACACCCCATCACCATTTATTTAAATCAGGTGTCTCCAGCTGTGGTCATGGGGAGCTACTGTCCAGTAGGTTTTCTATCCTACCCGGCTTCTCATGAGCCATACCTGTTCCTGGTATTTACCTGAGAGCAGGTGTGGCTCATCAGAAGCCAGGTAGGATAGAAAACCTACTGAACGGTAACTCTCCAGGACCGGAGTTGAGGACAGAGAGGCATTAAATGCTGAGATGGCTGGTGACTCGGATGCCGTGTATAATCTCGCTGGCTGAGAGCGCCGGCAGCGGCGGTGATACCTTGGACCGGCACTGTCATCTTGTTCCTGACTTCCTTCCTGAATTGGCCTTGATTACACCACGCCTGGGAATTGCCCCTCCCCCACCTCCCCGACCGCTGTGTCCTCGGGGTTTGACCCTCTGAAAGCGTCAGTGTGAGGTGCTCTGTCTGTGTCCGCACTCTCAGAAGATCTATTTGGTGATATGAGTCCCAGACACAGGGACAAACCCAATGCCCACCCGGTGCAGAGTGCTGCCGTACGGGTGTTCAGCATCTCCCACCATGAAGACCCAAAGCTCAGTGACCCTGAGCCTCTACTTCCGCACCAGCAAAGCAAAAGGAGACGCAGTCAGGAACATCTGCGAATCGGAATAAACCGCTATCCTCCAGCGTTTCCATCTTATCAATCCGGCCCCAATCTTACATCATATATATATATATATATTTTAGTTTTTTTTTTTACCCAGTAGGGAAAGGCGAGTCATTCCCATCTTTCCTGGACAGAGGGCACTATTTTAAGTCAACATTCTTCCCAGTTAAGGGAGAGCGCCCTTTTCCTTCAGAATGCCTGTGAGTTTATGCATGCTGCTCAGCAGTCTTCAGCAAATTTGTTCACCCCAGCTGTGGAATCCCCCCCCAGGGACGATGCCATAGCTCCGTGCTCAAACCCTTAACCAGGGGGGACAAGTTCAGGTTCAGAAAGTACAAATCCAGACCAAGATTTTGTTTCAACCAGCCAGTTGAGCATAAAGACTCACAGTCACACAGTACTCGGCTGGTTGGTTGGAACAAAACCTTGGTCTGGATTTGTACTTTCTGGACCTGAATTTTCTCCCTCTGCCCTTGTCCTCTATGCTTTCCAGCGGTCATGCGCTTCTGAGATTCTTGCAGCTCAGGGTCTGATTCAGATTAGAGCTCTGTGTTCCTCAGCCTTGCCCCTCCCACACCCCCCCTGGGGGGGGGGGGGGGGGTTGGCACCTGTACACCACACCACACCCCAGCGGCAGCTTCCAAGCCTGCTCATCAACCAGGGAGGCGTCAGAAACCAAGGGGACATGGGAGACACGGCTCCAGAAGGATTACAGTTACCTGAGTAGAGGAGGCTACGGCCCCAAGCAGCCACTGACTAGAAGGACGTGTCACAGTGAAGGGGGTCTGGCCTCCTTGGGCAATGCGGGGTTAATTTTTCATTGTCACATGACAAAGGCGCTGGCCGCCTCCCCCGTTTGCATACACGCTCTAACTCGCGGTCTGCATTTCTTCTTCCACGGTTCTGACCACTTATCCGCCTCTGCACACTCGTTCCCCTCATACGACCCCCCACCCTGGTCACCTCCCCCTCGCTTCTAACCATCCATTTCTCCCAGCCCCCAGCGTCTGGCAGCCAGACAAGGTCAACATGGCAGCCTCCCTCTCTCTCCCTCTCTCTCTCTCTCGCTCCCTCTCTCTCTTTCTGTCTCCGTCCTACAGCTCAGCTGAGAGACAGACTCCTCCCAAATGGTGGCTCTTTCATCTTCTGCCTTTCTCCACCCAGAGAAATGGACGGAGGGAAGCAGAGAGAGAGAGAGAGAGAGAGAGAGAAGGGGGGACTTTTGCGCCATAATGCTTGAATCATTACAATATGGCTTAAAATATTTGAGAGCGTCATTAAGCCAGCACTCCAGCGCAACCACAAATTGCAGGGTTCGCTGGCAGAGTGGGATTTCACTGAAAGGGGACAAATATTCGTTACAATCCCCACTGAGCGCCGTCACTCCGTCACGCAGAGTGATCGGCCAAATCCCTCACAGATGGGGACAAGGACGCGCCTAACTCACAGGCATACAGCACCAGGGCCGTCCAGTAACCCCGACAAACATCTATCAGAGAAGATTTCACAGCGAGCCTCGAAAGGAAAGTCTTACGCTGCTGCTGACACAGAATGACCTCGTTACACCTCAGTCAGAACACAGTGAAGGGCAGACAAACCGTCACATGGTACGACCACAATGAAACGCTCTGGGGACAGCCAAAAACCTTCACAGAGGGCCACCTGGTCTTACAAAGCAGCATATGGCCACAGCAGCAAGGATCACCCTGAAACGTATTTCAACCCCGACTACCAAAGGAAAACCTCAACGAAAACGAGATAGCAGTGTCCCCACCGGGAAGAGGATGGACACCACATGACACTAGCCAAGCAGTCAGCTGACCTCTGGCCAATAAAAGAAGGGGGGGGGCGGGGAGTCAGGTAGAACAGGGGCCGTGTATGTGGGCCAATTTGTGAAACAAAGCATAGAGAGACGAAAAGGACTGAATCCATAAATGTCACAGGAAAAATGGAAGAAATGTGACAGAGAGGGAGGCAGACAAACGCAGGGGGAAAGAGAGAGGAGAGATGGGGACAGGAAGGCGAGGCGCGAGGCAGTAGAGAGAAGGCTTTGGACCTCCTCTGATGGGAAGCACTTTGACTGGAGACGAGGACCAGAGGCAGAGCTCGGCTGGAAAGACACCTGGCTCCATCCCCAACCCCCGGCGCCCATTGGCACGCATTCACCCGCTGTGATCCTCACACAAAGTATTCCGGGCACACGGAAGAAGCTAAGAATTTCGGCCGTGCGAATAAATGATAATCTGAAGCAGCTGTGGGTCCGGTTGAGCCCAGGCAGAGGCAGCATGGGCCCGACAGTGCTGGGGTTAGGGGTAGCAGCTAGTCGGCGATGAGGGCCCTTCCGAACGAGCCGGATTACGGCCGGCTGCACGCCACATCCTTCCAGCGAGGCCCCAGCACTCCTTCTCTTCATTCTGTCTTCCTATTGGTCTGAACCTCACTGGCATAGCTTTCCCCTGACCTTTCACCCCAGCTCCCTCATGTTCCGGTGCAGAAGGAGGTTAGTAAGCACAGAGACCCCCCCCCCCCCCCGGAGAAGAACATCGGCAAGTTATGTGCGCTGGGTTTGTGGGAGGCAGTAACAGAAGGAGAGAGAGTGAAGGGCGTGAAACCAGCTAGAAATTCTTTTAAAGTGTGCACTCCCCCCCCCCCCCACCAAGATCCCTCCCCAACCTGGGGAGACAGCGCTGCTCACCAGATGTACCGCGGAGGATTACAAAAGGTGACAGCGGTACAGCAGAAAGCGTGGGTCGCCATGTGCAGGTGGCACGGCCACTTGTGTAACAGCGCAGGCGTGAGCGAGTCGCTCCTGGGGGGCCGCAGCCGTCGCTGCTAGTCGCGCTTTAGCCTTAAGATAAATGCTCGGATTTGGCTCCGCCGAGGGAGGCCTACCCATAAGCCTCTGCGGCCCGGCAAGCGATGGCCCAGCTACAGCCTAAAGCATTAAAAATGACACACGAATACCCATGCGGGCACGCCTGTCCTTGCGAGGGCTTTCCTCTGCCTCTGATTTAATGCAAAAACAATCGTAACAACACAGATACGTCTGATAAGTGATGGAAATTAAAGGACAACTGATGTTTGATACTTTCAGACCAGCAGTACGACCCTTGCACGTGCACTTACGTACGCGCCTGTAGTCCATCATCCCTTAGAGAGATTTCAGTTACGATCTCACGCATTAAATGCACGTCTGGTCACTCTCAGACAACTGAACCATCACCGTGATATTTTACAGACCACTTGCTGCCAGCTACCTCAGACATCCAGCAGTACAAATGGATGTACTGGGAACTGTGTGTTGTGCCATCCTGAAGTCAGTAATCCGCTGGTACAGACAGAGGATAAAACCGAATTATGTGTAATGCTGAGGTGTAATGAAAACACAGGAGAACAATGGTACGTCTTGCTTCATAGTCTAGGGGCTGTGCTTCTGCTGTCAGGCGGTTAGTCCATTGTGACCTATGGAAACTAACAGACAGCTAGAACAGCCCTCTTGGGAAATGAAGTTTAGAGTTGACTTCCTGTCTGCCAGGCACGCTGTGGGAGAGGGAGTTCCGAGCCGGCTTCCTGTATGGAAGTCACGATGGAGATCTGCAGCTCCAACAAAGCAGGAAATGAGGTGACAATGAACTGGAGTGCAGACCTATCAGCGGGGCAGACTATCACCCTTTTGCCTGGTGGACGGTCGATTCTTCTGCATTAAGGGCGTATTTGCAATTTCAGATTTCAATGGTTAAGTGCAACCACCAGCTACAATTACAGTGACTTAATAACACACAGTGAGAACGTTACTCCAACATCTGTTGTTTCGCCCGGCCTCCTCCTCCCGTCAGTTGGACCTTCACTCACTGCAGTCTAGCTCAGATTCCTGGATTCTCGTCTGCCTGGTCCAGCAATCGGCTCTCATTTTCTCCACCTTTTTTTTTAGCCAAAAACAATCTAAATTAAAGAATGTTGCCTTTGGTCCTTCTCAGAGATCAGTTCTGAATGCAAGCACGGCTGCACATTTCCTGTGCTGTGTGTTTTTCAGGGTGTTGGTTGGTGTGTTGCACATTCGTTGCATCATGCTCGCTCTGGCTAAGGGAAGGAAAAGACTCCAGTTTGGGCTCCCTCCACCTCCGAGAACAGGGACACCACCTCCCAGTTCAACATGGTGGGTCTGACTGGGCTGAACTCTTTCCAGACACAATATCACCCCCCCCCCCCCCCAGATACACACACATCATGTACCCACCCCTACTACACTAAGCCTTCTAAACATTTCTCAACTTCACAAATCCTTCCAGGAAACCATTTCAATATTCACCCCTAAATTCCAAAGCCAAAGTTCTGATGGCTTGATCTGCTTCCCATTAGCTGCTGTGCTGGTGCTGTGTGGGTTAAACGCGCAGTGACGGACAGCTCGCGCTAAATCCCACCCACGGTGGCTTTCAAAGGCTCGCTTCTCCCACAGCTACTGCCAAGGTCGTCGTGGGACGTCCAACCGGAAGCGATTGCTACCCTCCTTGTTCTCACGCCCACGTTGTCGCTCTCGGACGCGAGGTGGGTCAAAAGAAAATAAACCTTCGCCATCCCCCACAGGAGAGAGTCACATCTGATGCAAATACGTCAGTGATGCCTTGTAAACACACTTCCTTTCAGCGTCCTGGTCACTTTTACTCCCTGACCTTATGGTTGTGCTCAGTATTCCAGATGCCCTATTCCTAAAGGGTCACCTGGCTCGGGCACTTTTCGGGGCATTCTGGAAGGAACACGCTGATTCCTTATGGCTGATGCAGAGCACCAGCTAGCGATTAACTCCTTCTCTATCCACTAGGCTCCTCTCCTCTGATGATGTGTAGCACCTGGCGAAAGCCCTTGTGCTTCGTTGTAATCTGTGCGGTAATACGGAGCCGCGGTGATCACTGCGCACCGCCAGACCGTCTCAGCGCACGGCATTCGGAACCCGCGGCACGGCGGCACGGTAACGTCAGTCACCAAGACACGCGAAAGCTGCTGCCTTTCCCACCTATGCCGGTCACGATGTCAAACAGGGTGATTCTTCCGCAGCTGGGGAAATCATCTAAGTCGATGATGGGGAAATGTTACTGGACGTTTTAAGTCATTCATTTATGACATCATAATGACCTAAATGATCACAGCTGACCTCGAGCAACCTGAACTGGACTAAACAAGGATCCAGAAATCTGAGGTCTGAAAAACAGCAGAACTGTCAAAGTGCTGGTCACAGGGGCAGGTCACAGAGGGGTGGGGGGGGGGCGTCTCTGAGCGTCTCACCGGAAGCCCAGTCTCTATCCCTTTTCTCCTGAATGCTGAAGATATCTTCCAAAAGGCAGGGGGCCAGATGCCCTCATCACACATGGGTGGCAGTGAAGTGTTACGTAACATGAGAAAAGACCCCAAGTAAAACTCCCTGATGTATATAATGCAATCATATATTTTTTCCGGGCAATACTAGGCATGATTCTGCGGGTTCCTGCAACAGGGATTCGATTATATTCCCGCTGAATTTAGGATTCGCTCCTGATCCGCTGTAATTGCTGCTTTAGGCTCGTCAGCTTCGGAGTCCCTTTTCCACAGGACCACCCGATTTACTAGCCGCATCTTGTTTTATTTTGGTTTTGCGTTAACCAAACTTCATCATTTTTAAGTAGCTTACGTACTGTGGAAAACTGATTCCTGTGCGTTAACAGGCTGTTCTAATACCGGCAAAAGAAATGTTTCATTAAATTAAATAAACAGAAGTGCTACAACGTGTCCAATTTATAACAAGCTTAGTAATGTCTACTACGTACTCATTGTTGAAAAAAATCAAGAAAGTGAGATGACAGTCCTACTAATGACCCATAACGCCATTTCAAAGCACAATTAGGACGGTGGGGCAGCTGTACCAGCGTCAGAACCACCCGCATGCCCGGGCCACGCCGGAAAGTCGGGATCGAGACGCCGGGTGACTCTCGGAGCGCCGTGTCCCGCAGACGGCGGCCGGCGGCGCACGTACGCCCAGGTCACAGCCGCGGGACTCGCTCAGTCAGCCGGCGCACGGCCAGCGGGGACGCGCATTTCGGGACTCCAGTAAATGAGGTCAGTCGATCATATGCGAAACCAAAATAATCTCACATTTACGTATGAGTCGGGCGTGGACATATTTAAATAAACTATGGAAAGTACGGTGCGCATATAGGCACATGCATACATATAGATCTGACACACATATATACATACATACATACATACATACATACACCCTTTACGCTTGTGTGTCACAGTAAATAATATTACGACGAATACGGAGACGAAATTACCTTTAAAAGCCAACGAACGACTTTTTTATACTTCTTTTTCCTTTTTGGGGAAGTTTCGTTCAGCCCGCCTGAAATTTCCACTTGTCCTGGTGGAGACGCTCCTGCTTTTTATCGCGGTTTTCGGACGTCCGCTACAGTCAGAGAAACGGCGTAGATACCGATGGCTTCAATTAGGTGCTGATTGAGGCAGGCGATCGCCCGGCCATTGTCACCAGAAAATCTAATGTAGCACTTACAAAATAAACGGAGTATGAAAGGAATAGTAGAGTAAAGCGGTGCGGCGCTTTCTCCAGTCGAAGAACAAGAATTAAATTAATTGTTGTCAGTTTCCAGAGAATGAGACGGTTCTCCTGCCTCCAGAAACCCGTTCGAGGTGCACGGTGACTGTAGTTCTGACACAGTTACTGATTTGCAATAGGAAAATCACCGGTAGTTATACTGTGAGAGTTACTCGGGAATTTCGGCTGTGGCTCACGGCGCATCGCTCGTTTGCGACGCTCGTCAAGTGGCTTTTGCGGAAGGTGGGCGCCTTGGCAGAGTGAGGGGTGTGCTGAGCGACACGGAGCGCGGAGGTGCCGAAGGGAGACCCCCTCTCCCGTCCTTGTCCTCGTATCGTGATGCAAACCCGTTCCGATGCCGTTGTCCTCCTTGGCCTGTCTGCCTCTCGCACTCCGTCGTTTCTTTCTCCTCCGCCGTCAGGAGACGCGAATGGTACGGTGGTCTCCCCGCGGCCGCCCGATCGCAGACAGCAGCCGGAGCCGAGCCAGCCCGTGTCTCCCTCCGTCTCCCCGCACGCAGCGGACTGGCCCCTGCTCTGCCAGCTCAGCGCATGCCTGCCGCTCCGCCCCTCCGCCGTGGGCAGGGCTCTGCTCTCCGGAGGTCTCCCCACCCTTCTCCATACCGTCCTCCGCACACCGATTACGCCCTCATTGCGAGACCCCCTTTAGTTATTACCATAACATAAACAGCCCAGGTCTCCTATGTACTCTTTCGCTATCTTTGCTATTTTTAATTGTATGTTTTTCTCTGGCAAACAGGATCCTTAAATTGGGCTACTAAACAGTAGTGAAAAGGAAAGTGTTTACTTTTTCCTCGCCTGATATTTCTGTCACAGAACTTTAACCCTTTCTGTGTGGTGTATCTTTTATGTGTATTTGATCTTTTATCAGAAAACACGTCACCAGTTTCAATGTGTGTTACTAAGCTACTTTATGGCCAGGTGAGCCTATAGCAATATATACAGGTTAGCTACTTGTCAATGAGAAGAGCATTAAACGCACAGACAAATTAAAAGGGGGGTATTTTATAGATTTATGGGTGGATTGTCATTGTTTGACGTCTCACATTTCTTTATTAATGTGCAAGTAATCTTTGCATTTGCGTTTCGCTTGAGTCTAACTCTTTAGACTGCCTTTAGATTTCTCTTCATTAATAAAAATCTTAGACAAACGTATTTCCAATAACTTGTTAAGTGTTAAACAAGCTTAGCCTAATGAACGTGCCGATGCCTGGAAATGCTTATTTCTTACTGCCCCTATGCAGCTGTCGATCGGAGCTCGAGCCCTCTCACTGGCCAGTAGGCTATGAACATTTAAATATTAAGTGATTGTAATATTTAAGTAACATTTAAATAGTAACGCTTCCATTTCCGGGAGACGCACTTGTTGCATTACGGCTGCGGTGTTGGGGGTCCCGAACCTCTAATATACTGATCAGAATGACTGCTTAGAGGGTGGATGGATTCCGCTACAGGTCCATCGGGCATTTGTATTACTATCGGAGGTTTAAACCGATACATCACGCATGTAATGTAATCATCACAGTTTGTGTGGTTCAGTGCAATGCGGATTGATGGATTTTAGTGAGAGAAATGAGCGATCTATACTCTGCATAATCCTAGGGCAGATACTACCCAGACCTAAATCACACATCTACACCCTTTGGCTTTATATTTTGTGGCATTTAAATTGTCCAGCGAAATGAAAAACATTAACGCTCATGAATGCGCGTAGCAACGCCGTTTGGCCACCAGATGGCATAATAGCGACAACACTAGTCTCACGCCGTATTAGTATGGATTGAGGTTTATGAGGGGAAGGTGATTTTTATCTTTGTTTTGCTTTCATTGCACACATTAATCATGAATGCATCAATAGTTACAATACAATCGTCAATGATGGTTTAGGGCACAGATTTGTGTCAGAAAGTTACCGCTAGTCTGTTACTGTAAACACTGCTACAATGCGGAGAGATCGAACTCATTTTGCACAACGACGATAGCTGAGGTGAATAGTTTAATGAATCAGACCCTGACATATTGCAGTAAAAGTTGACGGGGAAGAATGGTTTGTGCACAAAATATTTCATGGATTTCTTATACAGAGGGAGATGTCAGAACAATAACACAGTCAGTAACACCCTTTCTGTCCATCGCGCCCACATCATGATGCTGTAAAGCACTGCAGGTGTCTTACACGGGGTCTCTGAACTCCCCAGCGCTCTCTGCTGCAAGGAGACCCTCAGCTGGTGAATGTCTCGGAAACACCGTGCTGGTGTCCGGTGGCCAGAATGGCAGGGGTGGGAGTGACAGTACTTTATCTTGGGAGAAGCCAGCAGCGGAAAAGGCCAAATGCAAGAAAGTGCATTATGTCGCTGAGCCAGAGATTGAGAACGGTCAAGTACCAGACACACACGCAGAGGCCAATATGTGGGTTGGAGATGATGAGGCCCTCAGAGCAGAACAGCAAATAACATAATGGGAGTTGTGAAAAGAAGCAAACATGCGTTCTACACAAACAAATAATCCAATGCGAAATAGACGAACCCACGTGTTTTACACACCAGAAGGACAAGCTCCCCGCGAGAGTTACGTCAAAGTCATAGCGGGGTTCATAAGTGTTCGGTGAACCCAGATATACGCGCCCAAAAGCCGAGGCCGTTGTTTGGGGAATGGCCGTTTCAACGAAGCAAAGATCAACCTGAAGACGGCGAGAGGAGCCGTGACGAAGTTAAGATTTCAGGGGACAGAGAGCGTGAGCGTGAAGCTCAGATGATCATAGCGCCCCCTCTGGTGTCATTGCTCCTCTGCGAGTGGCGGCTGCAGACGGCCGCGTTTATTGATTTGAGGTGCTGGGACTGAGCAGGTCACTCAGTCATTATCTAACGCTATTTTAGGTGGATGTACTTAATGCATGTAAATTGATTTCGTTATATTGCTGTGAGTAACGCACTCTTTTACTTTTACCGGTAGAAGTTTTATCAAAGTATTGTAAGTATTACGAAGGAGGGAAGATTGGGCATCGCCCATAAGAAGCCTCCATGCTATCTTCGTAGCAGCACGTCGAGAGCAGCCTCCAACCCCCCTCCGATACCGGTTTTGGAACTCCCCAAACGCTCACATCCCGTGTCTTCAGATGACGGGAAACTTTATCGTTTGACACGAATATATTCTAAAATACCACAGACGTAATAAAACTGGGATTTACTATAAATTTATATTTGGATGTGTCCGAGATTTGTGGGCTGTTTTTACAGACGAACAATTCCACATGCAGAAAGTATGGCACACATAACATCTGCAATGTTATTAAATTATGAGAAATTTCCTGCTATTTCGTTTCTTAGAAATGTAAGGAAATAGGCAGTGTGCTGTTATAGTTCTGAAAACACGGTCAAGGAATGTTCGATTTCGTTGTTTTTATGTTCGCAGATTACGATCGTATTGCGCACATTGCTTTCGCTTTCCGGGTGCATGTTCACTGCTACCATTTTGTTTCTGTTTATCTAGTACGCGCTCCGTTCGTTCCAGCAAGGCATCAGTGGCGATTAGGTAACTCGGTCTTTTTCTCCTCCTACTTCCATATTCCCAAAATGGTGCACAAGTTCAGCTGTTTCAATGTCAGCCTCTCTCCGTGTCCCCCTCCCCCCTCGCCACCTCCCCGATGCGTTGCTGTTTTTGAAACCCCTGCCAACTCGTCAGCTGATCCCGCTGCTTCACTTTATAGTGGCGACTGTAGATCAGAGCTCGCGCCCTTGCACGGGCTTGCACCACGCTACCATTCACATTTCTGCTCACTGGTGTAAAAAAAGGAAATGAAACAGTCGACAGTATATAGAAAACAAGCGTGCTGCCTTCCTGAACAACTAGCATTCATAGCTATTTAGTAACATATGATTGAGATTAACGCAAGGCTGTGTATTGCGTTGCTGTAATGACTTCTGTTACGTTGCAGTTTCAATTTTATTACTGCTCGCTATGGTCTGTAAATCTTGTAATAGAAGGTTGGATTTAAGCAGCCCTTTGTTTACATGCAATTCCTCATTCTGCGGAAGGAGGCTTTTTCATAGTGAGCTGCGTGATACCGACCAGCTGTTTCCCGCCTTGAAAGACATCCGATCAGCTGCAAATACACACATACGCGTACATGCGGAAAGGGAGAGAGAGGAGAGAGAGATCGAGCGGGAGGGAGGGAGACAGAGAGCGCCACACACACACACCGAGGAAACCCCATCAGCTGGGAGTAGAGTAACATTACAACTCCGTGGACTTCATACATATGCAGAGACAAGCAAAATTATAATATTTTTTATAAGTGAAAACATTCACTGTCTATACGCGGGCGTTTCCACGCGACTGAAACGCAACTAAATAAATATAAAAAAAATTAGAAAGGAGGAATCGAGGACACAAAACTGGAGAAAAAAGCATGGAGTATTTCATGGTGCCAGCTCCGAAGGTGCCCTCATTGCAACATTTCAGAAAATCAGAAAAAGAGGTGATCGGGGGTCTCTGTAGGTGTGTATGCGCCGACTAATTGCATATTTCACAAATGGGTGTTTTTTCTTTAATGAACTGTTAAACGTTTGGTGTCTGCAACGCGAAAGCGGTGAGACAACATGCTTGATTTCATTTGTATGTTATTGTGTACACGAACGATACCCCAAGAGCGGGACAGTTATTGCCTTGATTAAGATTGATTTATTTGTACAAATAATACAATGGGCCCTATGTAGCAAATACGGGGGTGTATCATGTTATTGTTACTTAGTCAATTTTTTTGTGAAATCGATACATTTTGTGTCCAGCAAACATAAACCACGTGGTTTAAGGCACTCCACGCTGCTGTTCTGTTAGAAGACTAGTCGGAGGCGGCTGTTGTTTTTCTTTATATAAACAATTATAGA
This sequence comes from Brienomyrus brachyistius, assembly GCF_023856365.1. Taxonomy (NCBI): domain Eukaryota; kingdom Metazoa; phylum Chordata; class Actinopteri; order Osteoglossiformes; family Mormyridae; genus Brienomyrus; species Brienomyrus brachyistius. The sequence continues at coordinate 12,231,296 of NC_064554.1, forward strand.
TTGTTTTAAAATAATTTTCCGTTAGTGATTAGATCACATTCTTCCTTTGAAATGATGGGGTGTTGCAGCAGAGCGACATGTAGCCTGTGTGGTCTGCTACGTTAGTTACGCGCTGTGAGCGGGGTGAAGTTATTGTGGGCAGTGCGGCCATGCTTGTGGCGTGTGCTGAAGTAGTAAACGATCTGGCGTCGTCTTCCTCCTTATGCCACGGTCGCGTTTCCCCCTCGAATCAAATGCGTGCTAAGGGGGAAATCTGATCGAAACCGAACCTCTTTTAAAACCCAGGCTAACATGGACGTCGAAGGTCACGTTTCAGCACTTTGCACGCCGAATTGCGCTGCGTCTATTATGTCCGTAGCTCTGCCATGCTGCCGCATGGACAGGCGTAGAGGAAGCGAAGTCGCATTGTTTTAATGGCGGAGCGCTCGGCTGGGGCATTTCACTAGATCGTCTCTAAGAAGCTGTCGAGTAAACGACCACATTCTGAAATGAGGATTGGCAGTAAAAAATGCTCTTTGCCGACGAATGGAGATATATTAAGTTGTCTTTTTCAGAAAAGGGGGTGTGTATAAATGACCAGGCCTGTCTAAGCGTCCGCAACCCTTGCTAGACAGGGAGGCGGAGGGGAGGGCGGGGTGGGAGGCCCACAGGCAGCGAGCATTCTGGGAAATGTGGTTCTTTCAACGGACCGACCAGGCTGCGCTGCTGGGCTGTGCTTCGCTTTCACTATCGGGCAGAAAATGCTTGAACAGCTCGGTCACTGTGCAGGAGGAGCGTGTATAGTCCCTGCCGATCATGTGGATGTACGTGCGTGCTCTTTAACGGCGGAAAAATAACTTAATACTCTGGCAACAGTTTGGGGTTGTAGCTTTCGTTGGATTTCTTGAAGCGTGAATACTTTCTGCAGTGACAGGTATAAAGTGCTCATTTAAAGTTTGTACTTTGCTTTGGTATCCAAACCGAAACAGACTAACATACTGGTGACTAGAAATAATGTTGGTGAAATAATGTTTATTTGAAAGGATGCAGGATGAGATGGTGTGAATTCTGAACTCTCAGATCTTATCCTTTCCATGTTTGTGGGTCTTTAAAGGCAATCCAGACTTTCTTCTTGCATTTATCCCTGAATTCCGGTAGAGTTAATGTTAAAATTATGATTGAAAGACAATGGAATGGTTTGCCTTGCTTGCTGTTTGCCTGCTAGCCGAACTGGTCCGCTGCTGATTTCCAGCCAAATCTGTTTTGTTAGTTATTAATGCAGACCAGTGTGACTGGCCTGTCAGTGCTCTGAAGGGAGCAGAAGAGATTGCATGTGGTCATCGTACCTGCGCCAGGCTAGTCCTTGTGGCACAACGGTAGCGCGTCTGACTCCAGATCAGAAGGTTTCGTGTTCAAATCACGTCAGGCTCATTGGTGCAGGGGTATGATCCTTGTCAGTGGTCCTGGGTTTGAATCCCAAGCAGTCCCATTCCCAATGCAATTTAAAAAGTAAACATTTGAGGGGGGCAGCGTGTGGCTCAGTGGGCTAAGCCTGTGTGCCTGTAATCAAAAGGTTGCTGGTTCAAACCCAGCCTCAGCACGTCTGCGGGTCCTTGAGCAAGGCCCTTAACCCCTGCTCCAGAAGGTTTCTGGTTTGAATCCAGCTAGTCAGCCGCTTTTAGGGTTCATAGTCAGTCATGCATCACCAACACAACTTAAGAGTCGAATGCGATGTTTAGCTAAGGAGTACGGCTGCAGTTTCTCCCTGTTGTGTCCTCTGGCAGCGATCCTGTGTTGCTGGTTTTTGCGACGTTCTCTCAGTTGACTCTGAACTTTTGGAGGCACTAAGGTCCAACACGAGAGACTTTTCGTAAAGGCGACACCAGCATGTGTCTGTGTGCCCCGCCTGAGCTCACTGGGCGAGTCGTATTCGTCAGCTGCGGTACTACAGACTTCAGGGTCTCTTTCCCCCGATGTGCGAGTTTCCTCTCGATATTCAGCTTCGTCCCGTGCTTGAGTGTGGCCTCCGATGGACGGTAGTCTGTACTGGACGAGCAGTGGGAGGCGCGTTAATGTTGGGGATGCGTTAACGGAATATTAGCTGATATCACCAAAACGCAAAGCAAAAGTTCCAGCAATTTGAACACGCCTGTGCATATTATCAGCAGTAAAGGCATCGGTTTGGGAAACCCTGAAAGTCAATATAACTGACCTTTCCTATTTCATGTGATTTGGGATTCATTGCTTTCCTCAGGTAATGGAAATTAGTTCTTCACCTTTTTTAAAGTTCCTATCTTACTCCTCCTGCCCCATCCTCTCCCCCCCCCCCCCCCCCCGATGGGGGCGTGCCAAAGCACTATGGCCTGATGTCCTGGGCAGCGGCTGACCTCTTTTACTCATTTCTTTACCACGCTTTCACCATGCAGGTCCAGCATCCAGGGCCTCGTAGCCTGGGCTGGCATTAATTTCATTCTCCTTCGGTTTTGTTATTAATGTAACAATCATTCACAAATAATTTAGTTTCCCCAGCATCGGGTATCAGATGGAATATGGTTACCACTGTAATTGAAGCCTGACTGTCTGCTCATTTGGTCCAGGAACAAGCCCAGGTCCAGCTGTACCCAGACACCCAGTCTGCTTCAGTCCTGCCTGTTCTCTTCTTCTTCCCCATCACACTGTGAGCCCAAACAGTTACATGTCGACGGTACTAAGTCACAAAGTCAGTATTTGTCCATTTGCCCGCACAGATAGTGGCGTTCTGTAAAACTCCCGTTGAGAACCGGCTACCCTGGGTTTGTACGCAAACCCATCCCGCACAATCAGCAGTATGGGCTCAGCTGTCGTTTCCGCCGTAAAGTTGCCCCCGCCGCCCAGCAGAGGGCATGCACCCACTTCTCGCATCCATTTTAATCTGAAATATTAGCAGCACGTAACACAGACGTTTTTAGATTGGAATCTCCTGGAATGATTGTTGGCCTGAGCGCCGCCTTCCCATCCAGACGGCGGCAGCCGCATCCTTGGCTTTTACTCAGGAGAAGGAGACTCGATGTGAGAATCGCTTGACACGGTGTCGCCCAGTAGACTGCGAGGCCTCGACTGCGCGGCTCGGTGTCGGCGGGAGGCGCGGGACAGCAGGAATCTGGCCCGGCCGCTTCGCCAGGAATGTCATCCGATTCTTTTAGGCTTCCGACTGTTTCTGTTGATACAGCAAACTCGCGACCTGCAGTGAACTCCGCGCACGACCCCATGTTCTTCAGTTTGCCCGCCTGGGCTCTGGATTACTGCCACCGAGTCCTTATGCACGGCTCCACAGCCTCCAATATTAGCTGTATTGCTAAATATTATGAAATACTGGAAACAGCAGGTATATTGAGAATTTGTGTATGTGGGGGGTCTCTGTAAATAGGGCTGTTTTCTGGTGGCCAGGGCAACTAAGGGCTGCAATTGAAATTATTACCAGAGCTGGAAAGTTCAGGTCCAGAAAGTAAAACTCCAGACCAAGATTTTGTTTCAACCCACTAGTTGAGTATGAAGAGTCACAGTCACAGAGGACTCAGCTGGTGGGTTGAAACAAAATCTTGGCCTGGACTTTCTGAGCCTGAAATTTCCCCACACTTACAGGAGTGATGGATGTTAAATTCTCCCCTGGGTTTTGGTGCCCGGTTCCTGTGATGTACCGGACCATGCATCCTGTGCTGCTCCTATTGGATGTCACTGACACATCCCACCATCTGGATCTCTTTGGCCTGATCTGATTGGTGCATCCTTTTGTTCCCCAGTCTGGCGAACATCCCGCTCACCCCGGAGACGGCGCGTGACCAGGAGCGGCGGATTCGCCGCGAGATCGCCAACAGCAACGAGCGGCGCCGCATGCAGAGCATCAACGCTGGCTTCCAGTCGCTAAAGACTCTGATCCCGCACAGTGACGGGGAGAAGCTCAGCAAGGTAAGGACCCAGATGGTGGAATATCATCCATCCATCCATCCATCCATTTTCCAAACCGCTTATCCTACTGGGTCGCGGGGGGTCCGGAGCCTATCCCGGAAGCAATGGGCACGAGGCAGCGGTGGAATATCACTGGCATAATAAACATTTTTTTTGTTTTGTTCGTATGTTTTGGTCACACGTTTACATATACTTATCGCAAACGAGTTTGTCATGGCAGTCTTGGACTTCCAGTGATTTATACAGCTGATCTTTTTCTGTGACACAGTGGTTATACAACACACAACTTTATAAAGAATACAAAATCACAAATTTGATGCACACATTTTGATGTATTGTTTTTTTTTTTAACCAGCACAGGATCAAAACACAGATGTATTTGCTTTGCCATTGACACTGGAAACCTGACTGTATCATTACTTGTTCTGGGTCAGTAAGCTGGCAGTGATCCCATCTCTCCCCTACGACACGCTCGCAGGCAGCCATCCTCCAGCAGACTGCGGAGTACATCTTTTCTCTGGAGCAGGAGAAGACGCGGCTCCTGCAGCAGAACACTCAGCTGAAGCGCTTCATCCAGGTACGTCTGGGTTCAAGGCCTCTGCCTGGACTGGAGCTTCTCCGCCGGGAACACAGGACATGTCAGTCTCACTCACTGGGCCGTGTTCTGCTATTCTGCACATTCCTCAGTACTGCCATCTGCAGGTCTGCCGCATTATTTGTTTCCTCTTTCCCTTATTTATTTTTTTTTTGGGCAGGAATTTAGCGGTTCGTCCCCCAAGAGGAGGCGTGCTGAAGAAAAGGACGAGGGCATCGGCTCTCCTGACATCCTGGAGGAAGAGAAGGCGGAGGACCTGCGCAGGGAGATGATCGAGCTCCGGCAGCAGCTGGACAAGGAGCGTTCAGTGCGTATGATGCTGGAGGAACAGGTGAGGGAGCCAGGGCCCCGGAAGCGAAGCCTAACTTTAATGCTAACCTGTATAGCTAACGCAAACTTTAATGCTAACCTGTATAGCCAACGCAAACTTTAACGCTAACCTGTATAGCCAACGCAAACTTTAACGCTAACCTGTATAGCCAACGCAAACTTTAACGCTAACCTGTATAGCCAACGCAAACTTTAACGCTAACCTGTATAGCCAACGCAAACTTTAACGCTAACCTGTATAGCCAACGCAAACTTTAATGCTAACCTGTATAGCCAACGCAAACTTTAATGCTAACCTGTATAGCCAACGCAAACTTTAACGCTAACCTGTATAGCCAACGCAAACTTTAACGCTAACCTGTATAGCCAACGCAAACTTTAACGCTAACCTGTATAGCCAACGCAAACTTTAATGCTAACCTGTATAGCCAACGCAAACTTTAATGCTAACCTGTATAGCTAACGCAAACTTTAATGCTAACCTGTATAGCCAACGCAAACTTTAACGCTAACCTGTATAGCCAACGCAAACTTTAACGCTAACCTGTATAGCCAACGCAAACTTTAATGCTAACCTGTATAGCTAACGCAAACTTTAATGCTAACCTGTATAGCTAACGCAAACTTTAATGCTAACCTGTATAGCTAACGCAAACTTTAATGCTAACCTGTATAGCCAACGCAAACTTTAACGCTAACCTGTATAGCCAACGCAAACTTTAACGCTAACCTGTATAGCCAACGCAAACTTTAACGCTAACCTGTATAGCCAACGCAAACTTTAACGCTAACCTGTATAGCCAACGCAAACTTTAATGCTAACCTGTATAGCCAACGCAAACTTTAACGCTAACCTGTATAGCCAACGCAAACTTTAACGCTAACCTGTATAGCCAACGCAAACTTTAACGCTAACCTGTATAGCCAACGCAAACTTTAACGCTAACCTGTATAGCCAACGCAAACTTTAACGCTAACCTGTATAGCCAACGCAAACTTTAACGCTAACCTGTATAGCCAACGCAAACTTTAACGCTAACCTGTATAGCTAACGCAAACTTTAACGCTAACCTGTATAGCTAACGCAAACTTTAACGCTAACCTGTATAGCTTACGCAAACTTTAACGCTAACCTGTATAGCCAACGCAAACTTTAACGCTAACCTGTATAGCCAACGCAAACTTTAACGCTAACCTGTATAGCCAACGCAAACTTTAACGCTAACCTGTATAGCCAACGCAAACTTTAACGCTAACCTGTATAGCTTACGCAAACTTTAACGCTAACCTGTATAGCTAAGGCTAATGTTTCACCATCCCTCCAGATCCGCTCCCTCGATGCTCACCTGTACCCCGAGAAGCTGAAGGTGATCGCCCAGCAGGTGCAGGACCAGCACATGCAGACACAGACGCAGACGCTTCTTCGGCTGCAGCAGCAGCACGAGCAGCTAGAGAGGGAGCTGCCCCCTCACAGCCCGCAGGTTAGACACACATCGACAAGCACAGCACTGGTCACATTCTGAGTGCCTGCAATGACAACCTGACCCACTAGAGGGCATCAGATTTGTTGGTTGCTGACAGCTGTTTGGGTTGTGGATCCTTTTATGTGACCTTATAGGTGTGTCATTACATAGAAGCTTACTTGGGTGTGCGTCAACATGTCTCCCTCCCCCCTCTGCTTCCTGCAGGTGCTGTCCCCTCCGACTCCCCCGGCCCCCACTCACCACGCCACTGTTATTGTCCCCGCTCCCACGTTGCCTCCGCTGCCCCATCATGTAACCGTGGTTACAATGGGCCCGACCTCTGTCATCAACACAGCATCCACATCACGGCAGAACCTGGACACCATTGTGCAGGTGTGACAAATGTTGAAAGGCTAGCAGATAGCTCACCAAGAGGGGCACCATGTTGGTTCAAATCCCAATGAGCGCAAATAAATCGTGGTCCGTCCCTCTATTGCAGGGTTCCCCGATTCCAGTTCTGGAATTCTGGTTTGCGATACGGATTTCCCTGCTCAGACACACCAAATCTGTCAATTAGTTGGTGAGCTGAATAAGGTGTGTTGAGCATGGAAATCTGCAAGCTATGTTGCAGACTGGCTCTACAGGACCAGAATTGGGGGACCCTGCTTTACTGTAACTTGCTTTGGATAACAAGTATCAAGTAAATGTGGTGGACCAGTGGCAGATTGTGGCAAAAAAAGAAGGGAAAGTGTTTTTTTCCTTCAGCCTGACATATGAATGTGTGAGCACCAGGTGGCGGCCTGCCTTCCTGACTGCCTTCTCGCTTCTCACTTTCTTAGGCCATCCAGCACATCGAGGGAACACAGGACAAGGCCTTGGTGGCGGAGGAGGAGCAACGGCGAGCGGTCATCGTCACCCCTGGCCGCGTCCCGCAGGACGACCCCGGCTCGGACACGGCCTCCGACAGCGAGGGTCCTGAGGACGGCTCCCTGCCCTGATCTCTATCCGCTCCGGGGGTGGGAGGCAGTGACCGTGGGGGAGGGACTCTCCACACACACATGCGGCACTCTGATAGGCTGACAGACACTTGAGGGATTGACTGACAGACAGGTCCAGCTTACGGCGCCAGGCCCGACCCTCACTACTGACCAATCAGCCTGCGCAGCACATCTGGCCTCCCCGCTGCCATCTGCTCCCTGGTTCCTGCCGATAAGCGGGCCTGCTGGTCATGGACCTCACAGTACCGGGCCTGACATCTAACCTCTGTCAGCCACGCCTCCCAAACCTGAGCGCTCCAGACGACTCCCAGGGGAGGGTCTGCGAAAGGCCCCGTCTACCTGCTCCTCCCATCCATTTGTTTGAGCTCCTTGTCTTTCCTTGTCTTCAGCACTCTGGAGGAAGGCTGTGTTTTTTTTTTTTTTTTTTTAAAAAGTGGCTTTTTTTAAAGCGAGATTATGACACTGTGAGCCTTTGAAACTCTGATCTGTTCCACACTTTCGTCAGAGGAAATGCTGTTTTTCGTTGGCTTTTTTTGTATGTGTTTTATTTTACTGTGTTCAAAGTGTCTGTCCACTGCCGGTCTACGGTCTCTCCTTAGCCAGAGAATCACATTTTTTTAACGCTCTCAAAGCCAAAACTTTTATCCAGCAACAAGATCGGTGATAGGCTGACAGACGGATGAGATTGTTAGCACTGTGCCCCCCCCCCCCCCCCAGGGGTCTGAGATGATTACTCATTATTCACCTAAAGAAGCCAGGTTTCTGTAGGACAGCCTGCTTTTGGCCGCGGTATCTCCCATCTTGATTTTTTTTTAAACACACACCCCCCCCCATTGAATTTGCATTGGCCTAATGCCGTCAATAAGCTATACTGCAGGTCCTGCTGGGTCACGCCCTGTAGACGACTTTTGAGATTTTATTTTTACTTTATCTTTCTGGATTTAATTCCCCATTGAGTTTTTCCCCCGATACGGTACAGGTTGCTGCGTGCTTGAGCGCGTGTGCGTGCGTGAGTGGTGTTTGTGTACTGCCTCACAGTCTTCATGGGGGCCCCTTCTGTGTCTGTGTATCCCATGTAGTGTGTTTGGCTGGGGGGGGTAGCAACACTCGGTCACCTAATTGAAACTATGCAGCTGTACGCACAGACACACACAGACGGTCGGCTGTCTGCGCGGCGCTCACACAGGACGACTTCTCCATGCCTCCAGACAGTGAGCGTCTCATGATGTGTAAAAGTTCTCCCCTGTCTGCTGCCCCCATGAAGGGCTGCACATCTCCTCATCTTTGTCTGCTGGTCATTGTTTCACGTTCTGTTACTTGAATGGTGGCCAGAAGGCCAGAAACTCTCGCTTGTGTGTGTGTGTGTGTGTGTGTGTGCGTGTTTGAATGCGTGTGTGTGTCCCGTCACAGCCCGCTTAGGTGCTACAAGGCATCCGCACCTTGCTGAGTAAGATCCTTGTGGTTTTTTTGTAACCTTTATACATGTATATTTCTGTAAATATGCTAGTGTTTATCCTATGCTTCATAGCCTCTATATCCTTTCTGGCTCGTCACATTAAGGGCTGTGGAGCGTTCTGATGCACCCACATATAGGATTACGCGTCAAGCGTTGTGTGTGTGTGTGTGTGCGCGTGTGTGTGTGTGTGTGTGTGTTTTTGTTTTTTTTGTTTTTTCCTGGAACTACGTCTTAGCGCTCCCCATTTTAAGCCATGCGCCACTGGGATTCCCCGGTGGTGGAGGATTATGGGATACAGGTGGCATTTAGGACAGCCGCTAGCCTTAATGCAGCTGTGATGCACTAATGGCTGCCGGTCCTCCAGGGCACCAGGGGGCGCCTATTCCTTTGGGATAGACTACGATGGCCAGTTGGCCGCTGCTATCCTTTCTTCAACGGAGCTGAAGTTGTTTTCCTTGTTTTTTTAAAAAAAAGCTTGTTCTGGTGATTATCAAAAATGGAGACGGCATTGGCAGATGCGGGTGCTTCTTAAACATTCCAGCACATTCTCTCTCTATAGTTTGTCTCCCCCTCCCCCCAGCTTATCATCATTGTGTCATCTTTGGCTGCCTTTGACGTCCCCTTTGCTGCTAATCAGCTTTTTCGTTTTTAAACAATTGTGGTTTTTGAGTTGACCTGCCCCTCGCTTTCATTGCATAGTCATAGGAAGGACCCTCTCTATGCGCCAATGGAGTTGAAGCAAGGCTAATGATTGACAGGTGTCCCCATGTGGGCGGGGACCAGTGGGTCAATTGGACAAACAGTAATCAAGGTCTGTACCCTACATCAAAGCTAGAGAGACTCCGTGGAGAGACCACTGCCCTGAATAGAGAGTCAAAAACACTTATTTTCCAGGTGGGGTTTGGGGGTGGGGCAGGGTTGAAGTCAGACGGTTATTTTAAAAACAGATCCAGTTTTGTGTACTTATGTCACTTCAGGGCTTTTCAGTATCTGCGCTTAATCATTCCCTCTACTGAAGCCATGAAGTTTTTACTTTCACTTTCACTTTTCTGTGGGCCTCCTGTAAGGATCATTTATACATATCAGGCAGTGTGGAATGCAGAGGCCCAGACTGGGGATGTGACTCACAAGCACTTACTGTAGTACTGATGGAGGCCTCTGTTGCTGCGATGGCTTTCTTGCAACAGAGTGCTCTTTGTTGCTAGTTCACGCCGAAAAGCTGTGTAACCTCCCTCCTTTGCTGGACCCCTCCTATGGCGTTCTGTGGATCTCCCCGTAGGCGTCCCCAGACTCCCCTCCCTCAGTGCTCTGCGGACTGTATCCCTGCAGGCGTCCCCACACTCCCCTCCCACGGCGCTCTGGGGCCTGTCTCCCTGCAGGCGTCCCCACACTCCCCTCCCACGGCGCTCTGGGGCCTGTCTCCCTGCAGGCGTCCCCACACTCCCCTCCCACGGCGCTCTGGGGCCTGTCTCCCTGCAGGCGTCCCCACACTCCCCTCCCTCAGTGCTCTGCGGACTGTATCCCTGCAGGCGTCCCCACACTCCCCTCCCATGGCGCTCTGGGGCCTGTCTCCCCGTAGGTGTCTCCACAATCTCCCGCTTTTCCTTCCTTTTTATAATCTGTTTGGTTGTTCTTTGTTGGACTCACTCAGTCCTCAGTCATTAAGAAGCTATAATATTTTGTTTAAAAAAATTGGGGGTGGGGGGAAAGAGGCTTGGCCTTTGTAAACAAAGAATAATAAAGTTTGTACTTTGTTTTTTAGACCTCCTGTTTCAGAGTGTTTTTCTTAATCTTGACTATGCAGCATGGTGTTAAAAATAATTACTATACATTATTTAGATAAGACTGATAAAGGCACAGCGCTCGATTTGGAGTGTAATTCAGATCAGTGTCCATCAGATGGCGCTGAGTTTCAGACTGGGTGGTATGAGGAAAATGATGAGTGGAAACACAATACTTGGGGCTAATTGTGGTAATGACACAGCACCTGTCCACTACAGGTGAAAGCCTGTATGACTGAAAGCCTGTATGACTGAAAGCCTGTAATCAAGGTGCAAAGAGCAGAAGATCTCGTTTCATGTTTATCAGCTACGGGTGAAATGCTTGTTGCTGCCCTTTCATTCTGCTGCCACTAGAGGCAGGTGTCTGTAAATGCAGAATCCTGCCTTACATCTTGTGGCAATTTACTTCTGCTAAAATGTAAATGGGTATCAACTTCAGGTCAAAGGTCGTCGCTGTTCTCAGTAGGCGGGCCTGTGGCTGCAGCAGGGTGTGAAACACTCTTTATGTGCTTTTGCTTTAACTCGAACCCGAGAGGCCTGTTGTAAAGAGTAACTAATGCTCCATATTCAACAATCTCCCCACAAGTATCATGCTGTAACAGGCGACTATTGATGTACTTCATACAGGTTTGGCAGAGAGCAAATATTCACGCTGCTACTGTTAGGTATAAATGCACATACTGCACTCCCCTTCAGAGGGTATGCTGTAGGTTTTTGCCATCGGCTGCTGTCCATATTCCTTCTGCTCATTCACTGTGTGCTGTGGCTCCCGTTGGCCAGGTGTGTGGCTGTGTGGCTCCCATTGGCCAGCTGTGTTGCTGTGTGCCGTGGCTTCCATTGGCTGGCTGTGTGGCTGTGTGACTCTCATTGGCTGGCTGTGTGGCTCCCATTGGCCGGGTATGTGGCTGTGAGGCTCCCATTGGCCGGGTGTGTGGCTGTGTGGCTTCTATTGGCTGGCTGTGTTGCTGTGTGCCGCAGCTCCCATTGGCCGGGTATGTACCTGTGTGGCTCCCATTGGCCAGGTTTGTGACTGTGCAACTCCTATTGGCTGGGTGTTTGGCTGTGTGGTTCCCATTGGTGGGCTGTGCCCCCCCCCCCCCCCGAGCCCTGTGCTGTGCTGCTCCAAACTTTCAGTTTGTCCATCTACTTTGCCTCAGACTGAGCCTGGAACCCCCTTTGGCGCCGCCACAGCCCATTGACGTCCACTGGAATTCTGCTGAATTTCATGTGGCTGGTGGGGGGGGGTCTTTTAGTGGTCTAGGCCGTCATGGGATTCCCCAGCCCCCCACCGGAGTGGAAAAAGAGAGCCTGTTTTGTAGAGGTCATAGTTCACCAGTGGGGGTTAAATTTGGCACGGGACTACAGGGAACACCAGAGAAGGGTCGTGCTAAGATTGTGCTGCCTTGGGGGACACAGTAGGGTGCGTGTGACGGACGTCAGCGCCCCCCCCCCCCCCCCCCCCCCTCCTGTATGCGCAGTGCGACTGCCTTCCAATCAGCTCTCTCTGTGTCCTTCTGGGTCAGGATTTAAGTCACTTGCATACGCCGATTGGTTTCACTTAACGCCAAAGGGGGTGGTCAGGTTTGACGTTTTTACCCTCAGAATGGAATGATGGAATTCATGACTCTTCTCTGCGGGTGTCTTTGCCAGTGAAGACTTTCTACCAGGTTTCAGAACCGCAAACTATTTGTTGCATAATATAACACATGGACATCAGGTGTCAAACATGACATAAATAAGCGTTACATTCATTTCCTGCATTACATAGGTGTTAGAACAGTATTTAAGCTAATTGTTACATTTCCCCTTGTATGTTGCAGTTCTTAAACGCTATATAGATGCTGACCTATATGTGTCATCAGTGCAAGTATATAGTTAATTCTGCACTAATGCTGTTAGAGAAGAAGGTATAATTACATGTTTAAACATTAATACAGGGGTCAGACTGACAGCTGTTTCCATCATTTAAGATGCTGTAACTTTATCTTTCACACGTTTTTTTTTTCAATAAACGTTTTGCCAGAATGTCCTGCTGCATTTTATGATTGGGCTTAATTTTTCTAACAGCTGGTGCTGAAGATCTTGAATGTCTGGGCATTCCTCACATTTCTAAATGCCCCCGACCCCCCCCAGACAAACACAGACACCTGGCTCCCCCGCTGACTCTCCAGCTCATTTCAATGATTTGTATGGCATCGTCCTGCCCCTAACTTCATATCTAGATAATGGAAATGTTGTTCTTAATTATGGCTGAGCTAAGAAGTGCCAGACTTGAATTATTCCTGCTGCTGGATGACTGGTTACATATGTTCTTGTTGCTGTTCTTGTTCTTAGTGCCTGTTTGGTTACTGCTTTGTTCCTTCTGGTAACGGAGGTGGTCATGCCAGGTCGCATAAACACACAGGAATCACACATGGCGGAAAGAGCTTCATGTTTATACAGATAGAAAACATCTGAGTGGAAATCGGTGTCTTTATTATTCAGCTAAGGATGGATATAGAGAATTTCAGAGAGTTCTTAGACTGATGGTAACAATCCCATTCAGACAGGCAGCATGCAGTGTTTACAGGATGAAAGCAGGTATCGTCATGCCAGACTGTGGGCACGACTGACGGAGTGAAACATTCCAGTAATTTCTATCTTAGACAAGCCAGCAGATGGATAGCTGCTGCCCTCACAGAGCTCTTACTGCGTGTACCTTCTCTGCTCCTTACACTGTCTGCAGTGTCCTGTTCTGCCTCCACTGTCTGCCCTGCCTGCACTATCCTGTTCTGTCTTCCTCCGTCTGCGCCATCCTGTTCTATTTCCACTGTCTGCCCTGCCTGCTCTGTCTGCACTGTTTGCACTGTCTGCCCTGCCTGCTCTGTCTGCACTATTTGCACTGCCCGCTCCGCCTGCCCTGTCTGCACTGTCCTGCTCTGAGACTCAAATCTGCTTCCGTGTGCCCCCCCCCCCCCGCCACTCCCAAACCCCAACGTCCTCCCCCACCCATCTCCAGCGTGACCTTTGAACTTTCCCTCCTGGTATATATAGCCAGTGTGACTGTCGCCAGTCTCCTGGCAGCCAAAATGAAGGGTATAGTCTCAGTCTGCTGCTTCGTCTCCCTGCTTCTCCTGGCCTCAGCAGGTAAGGGGTGATCGCATGCGTCCGCCGTGAGAGTGGCGGGGTGGGAGGTTAGGGGGGTGTCCCTACTGGCACCGCGGACGCTGTGACTTACTGTGATAGGGGTGTCTCTGCGGGAGGCTTGGTGATAGTCACTGCAAGGGAGTCGACAATGGGGGTGCAGAGCAAGGGCACACAAACATGCCAGGGCCCGGCGCCTCGCGCCTGCAGCACGGTCCCTACGGCTAACCTTGGGTCGGCCTCTGCAGATCTGAGTTGTTTAGATGTGCGAGACTTTTCCCGGACTCTCCTGCTGCTAGTGGAAAGAGACGGCAGCGCGATGACGTTTGTGTTGGCTGGCATACTGTCGGACTGCGATTTAGTTCAAACCCCATATCAGTGTCTCAGGGGGGATGAGGGAACGTCGTTTAAATCAAGACCGTGGCAGCTGACGGAACCTTCTAGGAGCTCCTTGGTGACATGCTCGGCCGCCACATTCCTGTTTGCTCTGGAAAATGCATTTCTGTGGCGGTCTGGGCTTGTGATTTCCGTACGTGTGTCCAGCCGGCCAGGCTGCGATCTGCTCGGCTCTGCCTTGTCGTGCCTTGTGCTGTGGCACCAGCTGATGGAAACAGGCGGCTGCAGGGGGGTACAGGGATGGGAGATGAGCCCCCCTTCTCCTGGAATCTGAGGGTGGGGATTTAATACAGAAGAGCGTCTTGTTCTAACAGCCTCCTTGCACTGAAAAGGTGGCTCACGGTCCTTTGCAGGCCGTCGAGGGTTACTGGCCCGCAGGTGGTACCGGGGTACCACAGCAGAGAAGCGGTCTCTTGGTGGGATATCTGCGGCGTGCTAGGGTGCTGATCCCTCGCCGGAGCCCCGCATCCAACCGCGGACAGTTGGCCGTATCCTTGTCTGTCCTTGGGACCTTTTCAGCCTCGGCCGGCCCGGCGTGTCCCGGTTGCCGTCAGGCGGCTAAGATTGGAAAGCGCACTGTAACCGGATACCGCCCATGGTGGATCCCCGCTCCCCCCCCCGCACCCGTCAGAGTCCCGGCACAGCTGCTGTCACCCTGCACTGTCACAATCGCACTTTATTCCCAGCTGCAGGCCTTATACGGTCATCCATTATCTTAGCGGGAGGGGTTGCTGCCAGTGGCCAGTACCGCCATGTTGGCAGCAGATTGTCAGTCTGGCATCTCCGACAATAAGAGCGTTTGTGTGATGATGGGTACAGGTTGGGATCAGCATTAGTAGGGTGCAAATCAGCCCCGGACCCCCCGCACCCTTAAAGAGACACGGTACTCCCACGTGTCCTTACCATCTACACCCACATACCCAAACCTACACCCTTGGTGCTACCAGTACAGTAGCACAGAGCTGCTCCAACGTTCTGCAGCAGACGCTTCCCCGGGTCTCCATCTCCTGGTCCCGGTTTGTCTAAACCAGCCAAACAGCCGCAAAAGAAAAAAAAAATCCCACGACAGGTACTTGCTCTAGTGCCTAATGAACTTCTCCAACATTCTCTGCCATCTGCTGCTTATGTTGGCAGCTATGAAGCCACAAGGGGAGGGGCAGCTAATTACAAAGCACCCGCTGTCAGGGAGCATGATTAGCATCTGCTTCTGCCTGTTTCTGGTAAGCCGGGCCGAAATTCACCCAATTCATCATGTCATTCCCTGAATGGAAATGAGGGATCTATTATCTTTTAGAGATGCTTTCGAGATTTTTATTTATGGTTGACAATTCCAACCATCTAACATCCAACAGTTTACCCCAGGCAGGGCAACAGAAAACAGAACTGTTTTAATAAACGTTATTGTTATGGCTCTTTATTTGATATTTGTTGTCCCTCCAATCCACTAGAGGGCACTGTCAGTAAAGAATATTACATCTGAGGGCCACTTGCTTGAGAAGTGATATATTTTTATTACATGTTTTTGGTAAAATGTTATGGAGAGTATGGTGCCCTGGAAGGCTGACAAAGCATAAGGTCCATACTCTAGCTTTTATTGACAGCGTGTAGCATGATCTCGAAGCTGCTTACGGACAACATGAAATGTATCTTTTGGTGTAGTAGGAGCGTATATGGATACCAGCTGCTACAGGCTTTCACATAGACTCCCGTGGGTCCTTCTGGGCACTGACAGTATTGGGTTGCACTGTTTTTAAAACCACTTTCTTTAAATGTATATTTTAAAGTTGCTTCATTAATCTCTAATTAAATGTTCTGAGTCAGAAAAAAGTGAACCGCAAAGTAAGACGCACCTGTCGGGGCTGGGTTTGGCGGTTCTGAAGTTACCTACTCGCAAAGATCCCTGTCTGAGCTGGGGGGGTGTTTCTGAGTCTAGCTGTGCACCACTCAGGGCTCCTTAATTCCCGGCACCTCCGGCACTTGGTTGAACACTTTTGAGAGACGGGGGCAGATGAGGAATGACAGAGCAGCTGCTCGGAGCTCGGGGGTGACACGACCATCACTTGTGCTCCTTTGTGTTGCGCTGTTCGCGGGCCGAGGGCGTCCCCCCTGTCCCAGGCCCGGGTCCCTGCCAGATCGGGAGTGCTGTCTGTCTTCACAAATGTAGCTCAGATGCAGCAAAAGTCTCCCAGCATAACAAATAATTCTTTCTGGTTGGCTTTTTGAAACTATATTTTTGTCACTGATATGTGTTGGACGGACATGGAGGTGGCCAGGCAGATTCAGCTGTGATTTGTGTCATTAGCTTTGGGGGGGGGGGAGCCTCGTATCTACAGAAGACAGCAGTGCCAGTGCGGTCAAGGGTCCAGTTGGGGACTTCAGCCTAAAGAATAGTCAGGAGCCTGTTATGCGTGCTAAGCCTCTGTGCCTGTGATCGGAAGGTTGCGGGTCTGAGCGCCTGTGAGCCCTTGCTGCCCTTCACTGCCAGGCTTACACCTACATGTGTGTCTGTGTGTCATGGAGAGCAAGATGGGGTCGGTAAAATGATGATTTCCTAATGGACATCAATAAAGTATTATCCATCCATCCATCCATTTTCCAAACCGCTTATCCTATTGGGTCGCGGGGGGTCCGGAGCCTATCCCGGAAGCAATGGGCACGAGGCAGGGAACAACCCAGGATGGGGGGCCAGCCCATAAAGTATTATTATTATTATGATTATTATTATTATTATTACTAACGGCGCTCGGGCAGGGGCACCTTCGCTTGGGGGAATCCCCATAGCAGCAGAAAACAGACAAGGGAATCCCCCAGCCTGTAAGCAGGGCGTCACCTTCTCTGGGCCTGAGTTCTCTTGTGGCACCGTTGGGTGGGTAACAGGGTGTCCTTGGTGGGGGCTCCCCGTACCGCCATACCCCCCTCCCCCATTCATGTCCACATTATGATACTTTCACTTAAGCCAGCTATGCATACTTGCTGACAGATGTAATATACCTGTCTTGTGTCAGTATATAGTTCTACAGAGTGACTATCTAATGTGTATGTGTATGTGACCTCACACATGCACGTGTGTCCGTGTGAGGCGCTCAGTGTGCTCCTGTGCACTGACGTGCTTATTGTGATTTGTCTGCACACGCGTGTGCACTTTACACGCCCGTGTGCGCGATCCCTGCGTCAGACATCACGCCCGTGTGCGTCTCGGGTTCTATGCCGTGAACCCAACAAGGACTGCGGCAACCGGGGAATGTCAGGGTATCATTCTAGGGGGGTTAAAATAAGAGAGGAGTTTCTGTGCCTCTCTTTCCATCCACTGATCCATTGTGTGGCTATTTTTGTCCCCATTGTGGTGCTGGCTGCCAGGGCATGACACCTGTCACCGTCGTCATCTGCTCCCCTCCACCCACCCCAGTTTGGCCCCACCCTCAAGTCCACGAGGCCATCGTACCATTTCCCAGAGTTCCAGTGGGCGACATCGACCCATTAGGTTGATGACGGACTCCTGGATGGCTGGCAGCTGTTAACCAGAACCCGCTTACATATGCCGGGTTCTTCCAGCGGATTCTCTGTGGTGTGTCAGGCTCAGCTTGTTCAGAATCAGCTCTTACGATTTTTTTAAATCCCCGCCTGGAGCATGGCTCCTGGAACTTGCCCCAAAACTTGCCCCCCCCCCCCCCCCCCCCCAAAAAAAAAGACTCCCTCGCATCAGCAGAAAATCCCAGGAGCTCAGGGTCCTTTCCTCCCCCCTAATTTCATTAGTCTTAATTGAATCTGCCAAGTGCAGCCAGCAGCATGTGATCCCAAGGGGCTCACCTGTACCAGAGCCGTGCTTGGGTAGCAAATCACACGCTGTGTGGAATTAGCCAAAGGCCTCTGTTAAGGCTGGATCAAGGCAGGAAGAGGAGTTCCAGATCAGTGCTGACTTCTCAAGAAGTCTTCCATCCATCCATCCATCCATCCATCCATCCATCCATCCACGTTTCCAGTATCAGATCATGGTGTGCCAGCAAACAGATTAGGCAGGGGACACCCTGGATGTTTAAGATGGAGAAAGCCACACGTGGTACAATACTTTCCAAGCAAGAGCTGCTCCTCATGCCTCGAATGATGGAGAGCTTCACAGTCAGCTCCAGTAACCTTGGCTTCGAAAGCCTGTCCAGCCTTCTGAAAGAGGGATCTGCCAGGGGGTCTTGCATGCTCTGCTTAAGTGGTGAAGCATTCTTCGGAGCCAGGAAAGATGATGTGGGAAGATTATGAATAGCACTACAGCTCTCTGCCATTTGTGAAGGTAGGTCTTCTCACCGGAGAGCGTTTTCTGGCCAATTTGTCCGCCGTATTAAGAGTGCGCCATCTGCAAACGCATGTGCGACCAGGATGTTTGCCTAAACTGAACGGGGTTGCCAAGTGACAGCATCGAGTAAGGCAGGTGCTTAGCATTGGCATCTGTCTCTCTGGCACCCCGGGGGTTAAAAGCTGACCTGCATCTGCGGTCACATTTCGCGTACAGAGGAAAGGACGCTGTTTCAAGTCATGGGGTAAAGCGTTTGGATCTTTATGCTTTGTCGGCCTTCCAGGACACCATACTCTCCTTAACATATTACCAAATACAAATCACTTCTTAAGCAAGTGCCATTCAAATGTAGTATTCTTCACTGACAGTGCCCTCTAGTGGATTGGAGGGCCAACGAGGACCTTGTAAAGACCGATAACAATGATGTTTAAAAATAATGGCTTGGGTTTTCCTACCAGTGGTCTGCCTGGCTGCCTGTTGAGGAAACTCAAATGACTTATGAGTGATGTCTGCTGCTTTCGCCAGCTCAGGGGATCGTGTACAGCCCCTTGGAAAGGGAGGGGTAACACTATGTGCCTCATGGACAAAAGAGCCCAGGATGTGTTTATGGACGTGGCCCTAATTTGGAATGAAGGTATCATGTAATTGTTACCACGCTATCTTGACATTTTGAATATGAAGCTTAATGATACTCTTTCCAGTTGTCCACCTACGCTTTCGCACACAAGACTGAATGATGCTTCACAGTGACTCCATTAATTTGACCGTTGACCCAAAATGGCTGCACTGTGGGTACTGAGCAGGGAGCTTAGCTGCTCCCAGTCGGAGGATCACTGCATTGTCTGAATCAGGATCACTGCATTGTCTGAATCAGGATCACTGCATTGTCTGAATCAGGATCACTGCATTGTCTGAGGATCTTCAGTGAGCTTATTAGCTGACATCACCTTGTTTTTATCTGAGTATGACTCAGAGGTTGAGTTCTTGTTAATGATGCCCTCAGCCAATCAGACGGTCGACGCCTGGTTGACGATCAGTGACAGGCTTCATGATGATGACGATGATGATGTCACCTTGTCTTCTTATGATGAACCACTGGAATGTTACATATACACTTTTATAAATAGTGTTATCAGGTATGATGGCTGTGGTCTTCATGGTCATAATCAATGAATCCCTATTTCTCAGTGACTGGCCGAGGCACCCTCTCTCTCACAAAGGCCTTCTCCAATCAGAACCTTCCAGGAAGCCAGGTCTAGCTAGTGTGATGGAATAATTATCTTCTTTCTAAGTAAGAAAACAAACAAACAAATGCCTTGTGAAAACAGAGCCAATGAATCAACCAAAAAAAACAAACAACCTGCAACGTCCCAGTTATGTCCCATAAGCTTCCAGTAACCAGAGCAGGGAGCCATGAAATGTTCAGGCTTGGCTGCAAGTGGCCATGTCCGTTTACTTCGCCCCTCCCCCAGGATTTCAGCCTCCCACTGCTTGTTTGATTCCCCTGGCCAAGAACACGGAGCCAGGATGGGCAGCGTCAGTAACTGCGTTCCTGCCTCCCTCCCAGATCGCCTTGCTTGTTGACATCTTCAGAGACGCTGCTCGTAGAAGACCCAGTGAGCCAGCAGTTTTTAATCTGCACATGGCGCTATAATGAGACAGGCAATTAGACAGACAGCCTCAGCCTTCATTTACATTCACTGCTGAAAGGTCTTTTTAAAAAATAAGCGTCATTGTCCCAGTCGTCTTCCTACCGCCACTGACTTGGACTCACACCTCAGGGATGAGTGTGAATGGAGAAGGAGATATTTCAGGAGACATTTCAGTTATATCATTTCTGTTAGAATGAGAAGTTTCAGTGGTGTATTCCCTCGATTACCTAGAGTGTCTCAGCAGTGAAACCATCATTAGAAAGACTAACTGCAGTGGTGTAATCTTAGTTATAAAAGCGCTATTGTAATTTCCATTATACAGTAAATGGAATCTCAGTAGTATCATTTCAGCAATCTCCTTTATAAAATATTTGCAGTTGTATGTTCTCTATTAGCAGTAGTCTTTTGTCAGCGTAATCTCATCCCAGGACCAGCAGCAGTGCGATTTTAGTCTGCTTCTTTTTTGGGTGATTTTATGTGTGTGGACATTTCAGAATATTTACAGTATTATACTGTATACCAAATTAAGAATTTTACAGTCTTTTGGACAGGATTCCGAAATCCCAAGACACTTTATAGACACACTGTATTTTTTAAAGTAAAACACTGATTGCTTTACTGCGTTTAATCTGATGGGATTGTCTGGCTCTTTAGTGACTATTGGCCCATATGGCTCCCACTCTGGGCTGCTGGGTTTTTTGTGTGCCTGCATGTGCACATCGCGCTGGGGAGGGGGGGCTGGTATCTGTGTGGAGACGCTCCCCTGTGCCGCGCTCCCATAATGCTCTCTGGGGCATCGCGCGCATAAATGAGCTGTCAGTGCCGGCCTGCTGGAATCTGGACAGGCGGCCGGGGATGATTTTATTAGTGCTTTTGTGCGGGCAGAGGCCTGCCCAAAGGCTGTACAGGCCTGGTGCCCCGAGGTGTGAGTCACATCCATCCTCTGACTGCCCCTATATATAGCCTAATCCATGGCCTTTCTGTCAAACAGGAACTGGGGGCCACAGGGAGTACAGGGCGGCCGTGGAGGTCGCACAGGGGCTGGGTATCCAAGGACAGCTCTAATAGGCCACTAAGTCCCCTGGGGGGGTTATAATTGGCCGGGAGTAGCTGTGGGGGTGGGGGGGCTTCTCTATCATTCTGGACCACGCTGTTCAAAGCTCATGGGTGTTATGAATTGGGGAGCCTACTTTATCAGTGCCTGTGTTTTTTTTATTTTTAGTCTTTCTAAAAACAATAGATCGCAGCCAATTGCATAACCTGAGGATAATGATATGGGGTGCAGGGGGACTGAGCTACAAAAAGGGGGTTTCTGATATCCGACCCAGATGGATGACGGACGACTCTCAGTCTCGCAGTGCTTTTTATGTAACGTGTTCCCACCTCTAACCCGGGCGGGACAAAAAGGAGTTGGGTTGCCGTGACACCCAGCCATGTGTCCTCGGGGTTCACTCCTCTGCAGGTCACATGATCCACATGGGTGTGGCCTGGCTGGTGTCACTACCTTAAATGGAGCCGTGCCAGTCAGGCCAGGTGCTGGTGCCATAAGAAGTTGAGGGACTTTCAAGCTGGGAGGTGTGAACAAGTGTCACCCCCGGTGCGACCCCCGATGCGGCCGCGATACGGCCCCGCCCCTCTCTGATCAGCCTGCTCGCACACATATCCTCACTTCCATGCAGACGACTTCAAAGCCCAGGCCTCTCACTAAAAGCAGGGCCCACCGAGTCCCTCTCCCGCCGAGTCACTCTCCCGCTGAGAAGTCCAGTGGACTTTTCTCCCAGACGCAGTGATGCGATTCACGATCCACGGTTGCACTGCATCGCAAACTGCGCTTCTTTGATGCCCTCAGGCTGGGTCGCCCCTCCGTAGATCGCAGTCTGCTTGCACACTGCGTGTTGTACGTGGTGATTGTCGAGTCAATCCTGTCCGGTCACCATCTGGTGTTTGACCCAGTGACATAGCTATATATACTGGGGTCCATATGCTCCAGTGGGTCATCTCACTTCCTATTTTTGCCACAAAACCTGATAGGCACCATCAGCCGCCTCACGAGAATATCCCTGCTCCCCAAATAAAGGTGCGCCGAGAAGCGCACCCCCAGCCGCCCCCTGGTCACTTTGGCATGAGCTAACAGTCACTCCGGTCTGTTCCCGATCTGGGCGGCCGTCATAGGCAAGCCACTCATAAGCCACTTTGACCTTTAACCCCAGCAGCACACTTTTTACGATTAATTTATACAGTGAATTCCAGCAGGGCACCAGTCGCCAAACTTATTTAATGGTGAGAGCTCCGTTTACAGAGAAATGAATCTGGGCACCTATCGAGTCGCCATGGTAAAAATTTACGACCGTTGGGGGGTGGGGGGGGTCCCTCTCGGTAAGCTCTGTAAGTGCAGTACCCTGATTATCACAAACGCCTGTGAAGATCTGAAAGATCCACTAGTGCTTGGCAACCACTGCAGTTGGGGAGTACGAGCAGATTCCTATATGCATACGTAAAATTCAGAACAGTGCAGGGAAATGTCTTTGTCAGATGTTCAATGGCAGAGCCCCCCCCCCCCCCCCCCCCCCCCCTGGATTAAAGTGATACCTGCGGATTGCTATCTCATTCTGGGAACAAACTAATAAAGTTTTAATGCTGTTTGGTGTTTTTGATTATCTTAGGGCTGTGTTTCCTAAGCGTTCCAGTGTTGATGGTCCTTAAATATTTTTCCCGCTGCCCCCCCCCCCTCCACTGCACCCAACAGAGGAGGAGGACAAGGAGGTGCTGACCTCGATTCTGCGGGACCGGTCCCACATCGAGGAGACACTGCGGCTGGCTTCAGAGGAGCCCTCTGGCGACTATACAGGTGAGGAAGTGGTCCCGCGACTGTCACCCCCCGGTGTGGGTGGGGCTGGCGGCCGCTTTTATTTCTCTCTACTGGGGAGGTCTTGGTTCCTCTCCTCCATGGTCTTCCGAGTCTCTTGTTGTGCCCCCTCTCATGTCCCTGTTATACGTACCGTTTCGTATAAATGACTTAGCAATGGATTGCAACTTTCTCACATCAAGTGCCTTGAGGAGACTGTGTGGTGAAAGGCACTATATTATAAAAAACTGAATTATTAAAGTGATCCCAAAGAAATGGTCCCAGGCGAGGATCAAGGGGGGCTTTAGGGGGCGTGACTGTACCTGGACCTGGGCCGTGTCTCCTGGGCCCTTGGTTATACACCGTGATCAGTACCCCTACCTTGGGTCCTGGTTTGGGAGTATGAATGGGAAGAGGACATGGTGGTCTGCATACTACGACGGGGTCTTAAGATTATAACTCTGCCCCCCCCCTCGCCCCACAGCGGCCCTGCAGAAACTGCGCAAGATCTACCACTCGTCCATCAAGCCCATGGAGCAGGCGTACAAGTACAACGAGCTGAGGCAGCACGAGATCTCAGGTGTGTTTCCCGCGGCTGCCTGCTCCTCACCCGGCACACTCACCCGCTTTCCTTTTGTTTTCCTACCTTTTTCCAAGAAAAAAAAAACATGTAATGGATGCATGGTCACGACAGATCACCTGCACAGCTACGTCACCCTTTGTCCGCTAAGTAGAATTTAGGGCTACATGTATTGCAAAATGTCGATTGCCGTGTCCTGGCGAGTCCATGAGCGTCGTCATGTGACCATGGTTAAAGTGACTGAGCGTCACCCTGACTGAGCAGGTCCGTCAGCATCGTGTCGGTCAAATTCTGTTTTATACTGCATACCGTATTCGGTATGTATTTTGTCATTTTTTCAAATCATTTTATTATTTTATTTTTATTATTATTTTTCTTTTAAATCTTATTATCTCTTTTTCACTTTTAAGTCACTGGTTTGAAATTTTGTTCTGATGAAAAGTACTTTATAAAATAAATGTATTATTATTATTATTATTATTGCCTGCCCTCTGTCTGTTTCTCTTCTCCATGCTCACAGTTTTATTCACCCCTCCTCCACCTTTGAGCTGAAATGGGTCATTTAATCTATACAGTATTTTCTATGAGTTTTTCTGTCATGCAGTGACCCTCGTTTAAGCAGACAGTGCCTTTCTAGTGTGGTTCAGCCCATCACATGACCAGTGCTAAATGCATCTGTTTAGCCTTTGCCGGTTGACTGCTGTGGATGGTCACACTTGGCACGATAAATCACAAAACTGTATTAAAAATCTGTTTTGGCTCTGGGATGACTGACCTTGCTTGCCTCACATCGCCACATGCTGCTTACCGCTATGTACTGAAACAAAGCCTGCCCTCTAGTGGCTCAGCATGGTAGCTAACCCCACACTCCTCATAATTAGCTTAAGCTCTCTTAACATAGGCATGCTGAGTGGCTTTAGGACAGCAGGTTAAGAGGTGATGCTCAAGAGGGTCGGAATTTTTTGAGAACAAGTATGGTATCTAGCTGGCAGGTCAGTGGGTTAACAAATCACTTTGTTGGTCTTTGTATTGGCTAATTTGCCAGCCCCACAATGCAACCTGCCTAACCTCGTACTGACTTCCAGGAGACCATGTAAGAGAAGGAGGGACACCTGCAGTGCATTTTTGGTAGAGCCATGTAGTGCATTGGGCTTATGAACCCAAATCCTACTGGTGCTGCTCAGAACATCAGCGCCCCCCCTTGGTCTAACCCCACCTTGGTCTAACCATCTCATCCGTCGCTGGCCAAGGCACCCTCTCTCTCTCCATCTCTCTCTCTCTCTCTCACCAAGGCTGCCTCTGCTTGTCATCCAGCTTACAAAAGCTGAACAAATACACCACAGCACTTTGTTGCTTAGCTCAGAGGGTCCCAAAGTGGGGGTTCGTGGGAGTCTTACTTTCTGAGGGCAGAAGGAAAAATGATTCAGATGGTTCAGAGCAACTAGAGGAAGCAGGAACAAAACGTTTGATTGGCTGAACCCACCTCCTCTACAATGTGATTGGTTATCTCTCCGAACCAATCATTTTTCCTTCCTCCCTCAGAACATTCATGTGTAAATAAAAGTCCCACGAGCAAAGTGGGGGTCGTGAGATGATTTCCAGGTTATGGTTATCAACTGTGATGAATTCCCCCTTAACCCCGATCAGCAAAATGCACTGAGTTGGAGCCCTCCCCGCTCCGGTCTGCCACAGGGGGGCCACGAGTCTCTGGCCCCTGTTATTTTGGGGGATACGGGCAGTTAAGTTTGGGAACCCATGATTTAGTTGACATTCCTACCCAAAGCTTGGTTAGTTTATGCAAATCTGATTAAGGCAGCTACAGGGCATTGGTGTGACTGGGGGTCAGTTCCATGGTTTGAGCAGCTGCCAGGTGACACATGACCATGATAAAGCAGGGCTCTGATAGACCTTTGTGGTTCTCTGGACCTTTGGCTGCCTTCGCCCATCAGAGGCCTAAATCCTGCTCTCAGGGAGAGCCCTGAGGTGGGGGTGGAGAGCTGGTTATCTTCACAGAGTCTTATCATTCATTATTAAACAGACATTCTCTTCTAAGGACCAGGAGGTATTAAGAAGCGAAACGTACTGTGGGGTATCAGTATTTTAATTGTACTTGCATACCTGTCTGAGTGTACTTGTTGGGCACGTCATATATTTTTCTGTAAATACTTGAAGATGAAAAAAACATTACAATATAAAATCAGAATATAAGTTGCCCCAGATTGTTCAGCTGAAACTTGTCAGATGGGAGGCAGATGTTAAGACAATGGAGAGGGCAGCGTGTTCCAGGCTTCGGTGTATACCATGGCATTTATGCAAAACAAACGTTTGTCACAGGTACCAGGTGAGTATCATGCAAGCAGCTCCGCCTCGTCCTGCCGCCACGTCCTGCCCCCTCCCTTCACGTGCCCCTTTTCTCTCTTGTAGTCTGAACGTCTCTCTCTGTTACCTTCCGCCTGCCACACATGGTCTCCCCCTCTCTCCCCTCTGTCACTTTCACTGCACCTGATTTCTGTTGTTTTCCTGCCCCCCCTCCTCACCCCCCCTCCCCCACACTCCATCTAACAGCCTACCCTGGACGAACCCTGGGGGCGTCAGCGACAGGTGGGTACAGCCCCCTCTACCCCAGCCTGACACCCCGCATATGTCCGGGGGGGGGGCGCCCTCTCGCATTCTGTTTGGCCTGGCCTGTCCAATTCTGCTTAATGACCAAACTCACCACACAGCATGTCGTCACTGACGATACATGCAGGCCTAAGTGTATCTTCATTGATTACTCAGAATTTATTGCGTGTCTTTATTATAAAGCAAACTATTCCTACTTGGTAAGAAGCAACTCCCCACAAAAGCCACACCCAATGAGACACACCACCAATACCGCAATTCTGTTTCACACATACTGTGTCATACATTTACTTAATAAAAATGTGCCTAAGTCGAGGTATATTCCATCAGATTTGAAATAATACAACAACAAATCAAACAGAAAACACTGAAAAAAAATTCTCAGTGCACTAATAAAATCAGCTGTATGGTTAATCTACCAAAACAGAACAGAATGTTTTATTTACGTTTTATCAATACAAACAGCAGAGTGGAGGTTTGCAAATAATTATTTAACGTTAAAAGAGGGAATCGTTTATTAAGTTCCACAGCCTAAATGGGAAACTTTGGTGAAAACTTATCCAGCTGATTAATGTTACGAATCATGTATATATTGATATTCTAGCAAGTCAATTATCTTGATTATCTTGATTCAGTGTGATTCCTCTTATACGTGAGGAATGAGAGAGACGAGATGAGCTGAAGTGGTTCCTGAGCCGTGTCGCGAAGCGCGTGTCTGACATCACCTGTGGGAGGGGTCAAAGGGCGCCATGGGGGTGGGCAATACAGGTGGCCTTCGAGTGGGCGGATGGGGTCTGCAGGTGAATGCGTATCGAAGGACGGAAGAAACTGCTTGGTCACCATGGAAACTAAGTTATCTTATATCGCTTTACCTGCTAACTCCTCGCCATTCACTCAGGCAAAATGGCAAAGAAACATCACCGTTTGCCTAGCAGTTCCCAAATGGTGTCTCCTGACATCACTTTACACTGCACATCCTCTGCCTCTTTTCTTCCAATCACACTGCTTCCTCTTTAGCGTCACGACCAATCACACTGTTTCCTCTTTAGAGTCACAGCCAATCACACTGCACTTACTTCCTCTTGCGCCACTCAGTTCAGCTTGTGCTGTAGGGCTGCTTAAAAGCTCATGTTGCGTGTGAAGGCTGGTTTTCGCTTTACCCTTTGAGTCTTTGTGTGTGTGTGTGTGATGTACCTGCTCTTCATAACGCTTTTTCCGTGTGAACCGTCCAAACGCCCTTGTCTGCATTGATGAGTTCCACAGCTCAGCTCAGCCTATGTGTAAATGCAATGTGCTTCACAGTACAGAACAGAAAAACCATCACATGGGGGGAGTGGGGGGGGGCTACTTCCACAAATCTCACTCCATCCCAAAAGGTGAGGTGGAGGGAACAGCATAGACATACGTAACTCAATACCACGTGAGAAAAATCGTGAAAACTTGTCGCTGTTTCTGTTTTGACGGCATCTCCCAGTCTTCCATTCTTCTCTGCAGATGGAGAGATCATGTCCAAGCCCATGGTGCTCTTCCTGGGTCCTTGGAGTGTGGGCAAGTCCTCCATGATCAACTATCTACTAGGCCTGCAGGACACCCCTTACCAGCTCTACACCGGTATGCACCGACAACGACTGACTAAATAGATACAGCCTGACTACTTTGCCTGCCAAATTCACATTGGTAATCATACCTGCCCACTCTTACAATATATTTTACAATATAAAAAAACCACAAACTATGTTTAACTTGACATCTCATCACACTTATGCGCCCCTACTGACCCTTAGCTGCCAGCTCCACAGGGGTAAATACACAAATTCATGCCAAGCACAGAAATATTTCATGCAGAGACGTGCCGTCACGACCTTCACCTATCCCCTGCCTCTCCGTCAGGTGCTGAACCCACTACTTCGGAGTTCACAGTCATCATGCACGGTGAGAAGATCCGTTCCATCGAGGGCATCGTGATGGCTGCCGACAGCTCCCGTTCCTTCTCGCCACTGGAGAAGTTCGGTCAGAACTTCCTGGAGAAACTGGTCGGCATTGAGATGCCGCACAAGCTCCTGGAGAGAGTCACCTTCGTCGACACGCCCGGCATCATCGAGAACCGCAAGCAGCAGGAGCGAGGTAAGACCCAAGTGACAAAAGGCTGGCGGTGTGAATCTCAGTAGCTTCAGGAGGGCCATGAACCCCCCCCCCCCATTTCCAATTATAAAGCCATTAAATAATTAAAGTTCACTTCAATTAAAAGCATCTGCTTCCAATTTTCAGTAATACGTAGAGAAGGACGCAGGGATATCCCACCATGCCACTCTCCTGAAATAAATTCTGCCCACTGTATCCCACAATAAAAGACATTTTTCAAACTGTAGCTATGGCATATAGTTGAATTATTTATTATTCTTTGTTGCCCCCCCCCCCATCTCCAGGCTACCCCTTCAATGACGTATGCCAGTGGTTCATTGACCGCGCAGACCTGATCTTTGTGGTGTTTGACCCAACCAAGCTGGATGTAGGCATGGAACTGGAGATGTTGTTTCGGCAACTCAAGGGCCGGGAGTCCCAGATTCGCATCATCCTCAACAAAGCCGACAGCCTGGCCACGCAGGACCTCATGCGAGTCTACGGCGCCCTCTTCTGGAGCTTGGCGCCGCTCATCAATGTGACGGAGCCCCCTCGTGTCTACGTCAGCTCTTTCTGGCCTTATGATTATGCCCCGGACACTAGCCGCGAGCTTTTCAAGCGCGAGGAGATCTCCCTGCTGGAGGACCTCAACCAGGTGATCGAGAACCGACTGGAGAACAAGATTGCATTCATCCGGCAGCATGGGATCCGTGTGCGTATCCACGGCCTGCTGGTGGACCGCTATGTGCAGACCTTCAAGGACAAGATGAGCTTCTTCAGTGATCCAGAACTGGTCTTCCAGGAGATTGTGGATGACCCCGACAAGTTCTACATCTTCAAGTCCATCTTGGCCAAGACCAACGTCAGTAAGTTTGACCTGCCAAACCGTGATGCCTATCGCGACTTTTTCGGCATCAATCCTGTGAGCAGCTTCAAGCAGCTCTCGTCCCAGTGCTCCTACATGGGCGGCTGTCTGCTGGATAAGATCGAGAGGGCCATCACCAATGAGCTGCCCGGCCTGCTCAGCAGCATCTCCTCGGGGAAAAACCCCACCCTCTCCTCCTGCGAGGCCACTGGCTGTGGAGAGAAGCCCAAGAATCGCTACCGGCGACACTGAGGGAATGTCAGGGGAGAACGAGGGAGAGGGGAGGAGGTAGAGGAGAAGGAGGATAAAGAGGAGGAAGGATGAGAGTTGTGTAAATGGTAGCGCTGTCTGAATGCGGCGCCCCCTGGTGGTCCATGTTGTCTACAGAGGGAAAAGATGTTTTTTTTTTTTTTTTTGCTTGTGGTTTAATTTCTCTTTTGGAAGACTGAAGGTTGGGAGTTTGGTGTGGAGGGGAGGGCAGAGCTGAGGGGGTGGGATAAACAGGCGCTAAAAGCCACAGGTGTTTGTGAGATTAGAAGTTGGGAGTCGCAGAGAGTGTGTTGAGAGCTTACGTCGTCCTCCTCCTCTCTTCCCTGCCTAACAGCAAAACAAACAAAAAACTGTCTGCGGTTTGGGAAAAAATGTGATCAACAAGAAATAATTGAAATTCTGAAAAAAAAAATGTAAAAAAATAAAATAAAAAGTCCTGAGAAAGTCCTGACTTCAGCAGCCGGTGCCAACTCCCTTGTATGTGAATAAAGTGGGTTAAATGGAAACAGGAGTTTGCCAGTTGTGTTTGCAAGTTTGTATTACATTTGATTAAACTTTCATTTTTTAAGCTGTAGATGTGGTGGAAAATGACCAGCAACCGAACACAAGCTAATTTATTATTGTTTTTATTGTTATATTTTTTAAGTGTCTGTCAGTGTCATTTTCACAGATTACCTTAAAATACAGCTGTGTAGCCGTCAATGCTAATTTGCTATCTGCCTTAGTTTTAGCCCTTTGTAAGTAAACGCTAAACACTGCATGTCCGGTGATATTAAAGACCTATATGTTACCTCCCATTTTTTTAGTCACCATTATTCCATGTCCGTCGACCTCTTGTGGGAAGGGCCAGTGAGTCAGATAGACGTACGTTCGTTAATCCCTGCCATTACAGGCCCGATGGAGAGGATCCCCCTGCGGCCTGTCTTCAGCTCTTGTCTAAGCAGCACAGTCTGCAATCCACCCGTTGAGTCTGGGGTAAAGGTCAGGGGTCAAGCAGGGGTCACTGAGGCATTCGCGTCCTGCTTTGTCATTAAAGCCGGGGTCAGATGTACATAACATTCCCCGGTGGGGGGGAAGGTGTCTATTTTAGGAATCGGAGACCAGCATTAAATGTAACGTGTGGATAGAGGAGTGACAGGACGCCGGTGACACCGAAGTGGCTGGGGCTGCGTGTCACTAATGTGCCGACAGACTTACGGTCGTTAAGCCTAATGGGACCACGGGAGTCGGGGTCAAACGACCGTTTTCTAAGATAAAACCCACAGAAGACAGGAAGCCAGACAGACAGAGAAGAACAGAGAGGCCCTTTGCTTTAGCCTCTCAGTCAAAGTGGTGCAGTCCAAACTTTGTAAGAAGTCAAGAATTAAAGCTTAAGAATGCGGCTGCATTGCAATGCATTGTGGGGTATTAATCATGTACCTGGAAGCTCCAGATGCAAAATCAATGCTGTACACAAGAATATTTAAATGAGAGAATGTGGTGAAACAGACAGCTTACAAAAGGTATAGTGGCCTCAATAGAACAAAAGCGGCAAGTGCAGTTTTCTAGGTTCCCTAAATCTTCAAAAGGAAGTCAAGTCAGGCCAGTTAGAGACAAGCCTGGCTATTTTCTTCTGTTGTACTTACAGTTGTTGTCCACCAGAGGGAACGCCATTTTCCTACACTGTCCGAATGGGAAACCCTCGTTAAAGGCTGGCGAGTTTCCGCCACGCACTCAGGTCACACGTGTATATAGATACTCTAAGCTTCGTCTTCTAATGCAGTTGTTCTCAAACTCAATCCTCGGGCCCCACTGCCCTGCTTGTTTTCCAGCTATCCCTGCTCTGCACACTGCTGATTACCTGCATCAGGTGTGTTCAGTCAATCAGAAGCTTAAAGACAGCTGGGACTTGTGTGTGGGGCAGGGATAGCAGGAAAACAAGCGGGGCAGTGGGTCCAAAGAAGTTCGAGAACCACTGGTCTAATGGTATGCTTGCGGGGAAAAAAGTATTGCTATTCTTAATGCCTTAAACTCGTTCAAAAATACAGATTACGTACAGATTCGTACAGATTCCCTTCAGTTTGCAAAGTACAGAAGCATATAAATAGCTAAGTTAAGTGAAATTAGTATTCAGAGACACAGAAAAACAAGCCTGCATGCTTATTATTTTGAGATATATACGGTGCTCTGTACAAGAAACAAAAGATAACAGTAGGTAAATAGTAATATCATGATCTTACATTAAGACAGAGCTGTTCAGCGTGTAATGATAATTAACACTTTTGTCAATTTAAAAGTGTCTTGAATTAAACTTGATGAGGCAAGGTTATCAATAATAAAGATTTGCGACTGAATGTGACAGTATTGTGTTTCTCTGTATATTTGTACACGGTAAACTACTTAAAAAATTGTATTACGTTACAACTGCTGGTGTCCCTGTCCATGCCGACTCTGCAGTGTAACTCATCGATATCCCTAAAGCATTTCATGCGAAGTGTCTCTCTTGTATAGAGTGACCCCGCCTGTCCAAGATTCAGACTGACCAATCATAAGCCTGCTTCCTAGATCGCTGCTCCTCCCACACATCCCCCACAGGCTCCTCCTCCTTTGAGGTTTCCCTGATTCCCAAAGGAGTAACATACAAGTCAGTGACATCATCATCAAACCGGCTGATGCCTGATGACATCAGAGATGGCCCTGGGATCTCCTTTTCTCAGCGTCTTGGTGAAAAAATACAAATGATCCTCGGTATTTATTGGTGTTTCCCTCTCATATGTGAAGCACTTCCAGCTGCATTCCATATATAAAGTGCTATATAAATAAAGATTATTATTATTATTAATATGTTTATGGGGCCGAAGAAATCATAATACAAACCTAGTAGCCACACAAAAATACAATATGACTTAATAAATCGTCACTGTCTGATGAAAACTGCTTATGTCCACCTTTGGCGATTGAGGCTTTTTACTATAGATGCAATACGCCCTTTCGTCTGTCCGGTGATAATGTTTGACATCTAATTGTCCGATACAAAGACACTTTATGAAGTCGTCTCTCTATCTCATATGGGGAACTTCCTGTGATGGCAAATGTACAGTACAACAGGGCGCTGATCATGTCCAAACGTTAAGACTAGAGGCCGATAACCAGCTGAGTTCTTCCAATATAATGAAAATGGAGATGAGACTGGAACTGACCGTGCGCCACTGGAATGCGGAAATACTAGTGAAACCATGCAAGTCCACATTAGCTGACGACAATCCACACAAGTCCCTTTGAAACATTAAACTGCTCGCTAATAGCTGTCAGGGTTTCTATTTCTGGTGCTATGGGTGTCTCATTATGTCATTTTAGGTTTATTTCGTAAAGTAGGTTTTGAGGAAACCGAACGGTTTTTACACAATCCTGAAAGAATGGATTTTTGGACATACATGTTTTTCATCAGACATCGGGGATCGTAAATCCTGGGTACTTGCTGAGGCCTCCGCCTCGTTATCACCTGGACCTGACCCCCCCCTCCACCTACGTGAACATGCGCCCCCTCCAGCTGATCTGCACTGGAGCTTTCATGTGCTTCCCCCAAGCTCCAGACCCGAAACACACCATCCCAAACATCTACAGATATACAGTCAAACAGCACGATGACCTCACGCCTTCATGGCTATACGTTCAGGCCAAATCTCTGTTTGTACATAGTGCACACATTCTCTCCATGTGTGCATGGGTTTACACTCATACGCAGTTTTGGTGAACTGTTCTATGTAAGTGAGTGATTATGTGTAAGTGCCCTACAATGTACAGGCGTACCATCCTGGGTAGGCATTACCATATTTCCTGATCCAGGCTTGGAGCTCACTGTAGGATAAGCTTATCATTGGGATAAGCTGTCATGGAAAATGGACAGATGGACACTGAGTTAACGGTATGGAACTGCTTTAGTCTGCCAGACGTCCTGTCAGAGATAAATTGCCATGTTCTTTCTGTAAAACTCAGGATTGTAACTCCCTAAATTTCATGTTTTGTGCCCTTTCCTCACTAAATTTCCAAACGAGGCAGAATAACCCGCTAGTCTATTCATTCAATATTTTATATAGTGGCCGTTATTGCAACTGATAAGAATATTTACCTGGCAGCAAATAAACAAAAGTGA
The DNA here is from genome assembly GCF_023856365.1 of Brienomyrus brachyistius. Classification (NCBI taxonomy): domain Eukaryota; kingdom Metazoa; phylum Chordata; class Actinopteri; order Osteoglossiformes; family Mormyridae; genus Brienomyrus; species Brienomyrus brachyistius. The sequence goes on from NC_064554.1 coordinate 12,264,734, forward strand.
GCAAACGAGTGTGTATTTTGCTTTTAATAACCGTGACAAGATTGGAATTCCGCAGACCTACTTTCTTGCTTGCGGAGATCGTCCTCACGCCGACCTCGGATCCCGGTTGGAGTGTGGAATCGGGGCCAGCTGAGACAGGGCAGGGAAACGGGCTTCTGTCTTCGTGAGGAGAAGGTGGGGGTCTGTTGGAGGAGATACTGCAGACCCCGACCACTATCACAGAAGTGCAGACACTGTGCCAGATGCTTTGTAAGGTGCTGATTATGAGCCAGTACTGCTGCATGGTCATATAACCATTCCTTGACTGGAAGGTGCCTGTACGTGACTCACGGGCCCTTTAAGGAGCATCAGATGACAGTTTGGTTTTCATTTATGGGTTTTGGTTCAAATTTAAAGTTCCATTTTAATTTCCCAAGAAAGAACACACACAAAATTTAACAGTTTACGGTTAAGGCTGACTAAATAACCTGCACGTAGATATTTTTTTCTAATTTTCTGAAATGTATGACTATCCATAAATATGACTCATTTCATTGAATACAGTTGGTCTCCAAGTGCAGTTGGTAGGTTTGACACGGGACCAGTGCTGCTCCGCTTCTCGGCAGGCATTCCTGATAGGCATTTTTTTTCCTAGTGGAGGTCGATGAGATTCAATCACGAATGTGCGTTTCCCGTAGTATGCTGCGTCAAAGAGCTGGCTGCTCTTTTCATGGAAACTGTTTTGCTTCCACTGACGCCAGAGCAACCACTTAGACATAATAGGAAATATTTACGACTCTCTTTTCATCCAAAACGGAGCGAACAGCGAGAGACCACATATGGGTAGATATACTTATACGTGTCACATACAATGTACATTTAATATACGATTAATGCACATTATTATGAAAAGTGCACCTTCGAGGTTCCCTCGCCAACCTACGTCTCCGTGTGTGAGACCCTGTTGAAGCAGCGAAAATAAAAATTAGTATAGAAAGCAGAAGGGTGGGGGCGCGCTCGGACGCATTCAATGCGGTTCAGTAAGGAGGGAAAAAAGTTGACACCCCACCTCCATTTGAATGCGTGCTCGCCACCCTCCACTTTCTCTCCCAAGTGCGTGCACGTATCCCCATCTCGCCCCCTCCCCTCTATTGCATTACTGTAGCTGCTCTCTGCTCGCACACACGAGATCCGCCGCTGGGCTGCGAATTGAGAAATCTCCGAGAAGATGGTGGCAGCCGCGGCTCCGTCGTCCCCCTTCGGGTAGATGAAGCTACCGTTCCGAGCCAGCGTTCCCCGGACGGAGTGACATGGGCACGGCCGGGAAACGGGGCAGAAGGTAATCGATAAGGAGAAGAGCCCGGCGCGGTGCTGCTACGGTGCCCGATCATGCACAGAAGCGAGGAGCAGACCAACTCGAAACTGAAAGATTTCTAAACGTGAAAATCGTCCTCGTGCCCAGTCGGTGCGCTCTGGCTCGAGACGCAGGACCGACGGTGCACTTTCCTGTCGGAGTTCAAGAGCGGAGGGAGACTGGGGGGCAGGGGAGGGCTTGCAATTAAGCCTTATCTTTCCATGCGTTTGCTGTCTGCTGTCTGGAGAGTGGGATCGTGGCCTGAGAGAACTTTATAGCCGCACGTCGGAATCATAAGGGAATTCATACGGGAGCCGATTTTTTTCCTCCACGTTTTTTTATGCATACGTAGTACTGAAGTTTGATGCTCATTTTTTTCAGAGCCTTTCGTGGGACTGTTGAAACAAACATATCTTGATAGCAGCACAAATATTGGAGCCGCCTGGTAATGGAATTTACACATTAATATCGATTTATAATGGCGATTATTTTTCATAGTAATGTGCATTTTCAATTATACCGGTTAGTGGGCTAATTATAGCTGATTATTTCTAAGATTTGTGCGCGTGGGGTACAAATATAGGGATACCGCCGCTATTTTTAATGCTATTTTCGGAGCTGTCACCCTAATTATATTTACCACGTTGTCGTCTTCGGATTGCAGGGTTTCATCTAACCGTGCTCTGCATGAACTTGGCATACCAGCCGAGAGAGATCCGGAGAGGGATATCAGGAAAGGACGGGGCTCTTGCCATGGGAATACTTCCGAATAGGCCCTCTCTGTAGCGGCGGGGGGGCATGTGCATTTAGCCTAACGGGCTCCGGCTGCCTGTTTCACATATCAGCCTTTAGATATTAACACAGCAATAACGAATTGTTGCTCCTCACTTACAACCAACTGCCCATAAGGCTCTAGTCTGTCGCGTAAAGGGCGAGCCGGGAAAGTTGCATTGATATGAAAACTGTGGAGGCAGAGGTTTAATTTATTAAGATGCGAAGTGTCCGTGTTCAGTTCAGACAGCGTCCAGGAAAAGGGAAAAACGACGCGTTATCTTCTCCGGAGCTATTTCGTGCAGGTCTTTCCCTGCAAGGGGCGTCGGATGTCAATGGAAGCGTATAAATGCATGTAAACTTGGCAACTTTGCGTCTTTGGTAACTTTGCGGACAGGTATTTATCTTTTTTTTTTACTGTCTTTTTTGTATCTGAAAATAATTCGGAAGGGACGAGGCATTTGGACGAAAATAAACACTGAGTGATATTCGGGGAGTCGGAGAAATATGAGACGTGGATGCGGTTTGCTGTGGGATTTTGATGTCAGTGAACTGGAAAAGGTGAAGCGTGCGAGGCTCGCGAGGCGCGGGAGAGGCGGCGGCTTGCGTGCCTTATTCCGCCGGCCGAGCTGCCACGGGCGCCAGTGTCTCGGCGGACCTCCACTAACCGCCTTCGCTGTCTGATTTTTGCCGCGGAAGGATGAACGGACCGCCCGTCGCCCAGAGAGGATTGGCTGCCGGCTCCGCGGAGTGAGACCTTTAGCACAGCCCCGACCGTGGAGCTTACTGCCATTGAGCGACCGCGGCGCTTCACAGCAGAGGAAGGTGGAGGAATGTGGATGTTGACGTCATTGGAGGAGAAGTAATGAACTATTGAAACCTCTGGGACGCTCTTCAAGTGGAAGAGCCGCTTACACAGCGGCCCCCCTCCCGGGTGATTCCCTTGTCGTTTTCTGCTACGTTTGTACTTGTCTCATCGTGGAACCACAGTACTGTGGGGAAATTTTTCACCTCAAAACCGGTCTCCACTCCCGATAATTCTTCTGCCTTATTCCGTTCCCTCAAATACAGCAACATGGCCTCGCCCCAGCTGCTCCTGCACAACACGGAGGTCAGCTGCGATTCCAGTGGGGACGGCGTGGCGTCCGTGCGGATCAACAGCAGCAAGGCACACAAACAGCAGCTGCAGCAGCAGCACAATGTAGGGGCCACCAGCACCGGTGGTGGGGGGGCAGGGGGATCCAAGCACTGCAAGTACAGCATCTCATCCAGCTGTAGCTCGGGGGAGTCAGGCGTGCGGAGGGTCATAGTCAAAGGGCACCGTGGTCGGCGAAAAATGCCGCAGCTTTTTGAGAGGTCCAACGGGCAGTTCTGGGACCCTGGGTTCGACTCGCCCATCCTGGAGGAGGCGTGCCAGGAGAGGTGTTTCCCACAGACGCAGCGGCGCTTCCGCTACGTGCTGTCATATTTGGCCGTTGCCAGTCTCCTTTGGGGCACTTACTTTGGTGCCAATTCTGCCCACTGCAGCCTGAGCGCCTTCCTCGTGCCCACGGCTGCCTTCCTGCTGATTTGCCTTCTCCTCTTCCTCTTCACGTTCACCCACCTGTATGCCCGCAGTTACAGGCAGGCCTCGCTGCTGCTCATCGCCGTGGCCTTTGCCCTCACGCTGGCATCGCAGATGCAGGCAGCCAGCTTCGAGGACACCGAGAGGAGCCCTCCGGATGAGGGCAGCGGGGTCCTTTGGAGTGGGAATCTCAGCACGGCCGAGACCCCTTCAGAAGCCAGCTCCTTGACCCCCTGTGTCTCCCCCGTGGGCACCTTCTCCCTGTGCATGGAGGTGCTGCTCCTCCTCTACAGTGTGCTCCACATTCGCCTGTATGCTTGCGTGCTGTTGGGGCTGGTCTACTCCGTGCTGTTCGAGGCACTGGGGTGGGTGCACCTGGCCCGAAGGGATAGTGCTGCTTTTCTGAATCTCTCCGAGTCGGACTGGGCCACCCTGCGCTGGCTAGTGCCAGCCAAGGCGCTGCTGCACTTGTGTGCACACGCCATTGGCGTGCACCTCTTCATCATGTCCGAGGTCCGCTCGCGCAGCACCTTCCTCAAGGTGGGACAGGCCATCATGCACGGCAAAGACCTGGAGGTGGAGAAGGCGCTGAAGGAGCGCATGATCCACTCGGTGATGCCGCGGCGTGTGGCCGACGAGCTCATGAAGCAGGGTGACGACGAGGGCGAGAACTCGGTCAAGCGCTATTCCACTGCCATGGCCGCCGCTGCCTCTGCCAGTCCCAAGGGTGGCAAGCGCAAGAAGACCTCCATCCCTCGGGGTCAGATCATCTTCCGGCCCTTCAACATGCGCCGCATGGATCCCGTCAGCATCCTGTTCGCCGACATCGTGGGCTTCACCCGCATGAGCGCCAACAAGTCCGCCCATGCGCTCGTGGGCCTCCTCAATGACCTGTTCGGTCGCTTCGACCGCCTCTGCGAGGTAACCTGCTGTGAGAAGATCAGCACGCTGGGCGACTGCTACTACTGCGTGGCCGGCTGTCCTGAGCCGCGACCCGACCACGCCTACTGCTGCATCGAGATGGGCCTGGGCATGATCCAGGCCATCGAGCAGTTCTGCCGGGAGACACGAGAGATGGTAGATATGCGGGTGGGTGTCCACACAGGCACTGTCCTCTGTGGCATCCTGGGGATGAAGCGCTTCAAGTTCGACGTCTGGTCCAACGACGTCAACCTGGCCAACCTCATGGAGCAACTGGGTGTGGCCGGGAAGGTGCACATCTCCGAGGCCACTTCACGGTTCCTGGACGACCGCTATCAGTGTGAGGATGGCCGGGTGACGGAGCGTGTTGGCCACAGCGTGGTCACAGACCAGCTCAAAGGTAAGGGTTCTGGGCAGCTGGGGGGAGGTGGGGGGTATATTGGGAGTCTGACGGGTGGGGAGATCTACTGTAGCTTGTGGTATGGCTCTACAGGAAGTGATGTTGCTTTGACTAACCAATCAGGGCTGTGCATTAATCTTATTGGCTGCAGGTTAAGTTTTATGCTTTAATAATAAGGTGTCTCAGTTTGAGGTGAACAGCTGCTGAACCCAGGCATTCTCTTCCATTGAATAGCAGGTGCAGAGGTGAATATGGGATGTGGGGCTTTATGGAAGTTGACTGTAGTTAGTCCCTGACCACCTCCATTTAGATGAGCAGCACGTAAATGGCTGCTCCCTTTTGTTCTCATGATTCCTCTGCTGATCCTTTCCCTCAACTCATCCCGGTGAATAATATAAACTTGCGACTGTGAATTCCCATCCCATCAGATGCTGGGGCTTGGAACCATTTTGGGGGAGGGGGGGGTTTGGAAAATCCAGCGCAGTAGTCGGCCACCTTTTAATGAATGAGAAGTAAAATAATGTGGTGAGTCCACACACACACACACACACACACACACACACACACACACACACACACACACATCCAGGATTCTGCTCTCTAGGGCTCTGTTCTTAATACCCACACATACACATTCAGGGGGCATTTAGTGGTTAACGTTTTTGAAAGTGGGGGGGGGGGTGCATAGCAGTGATAAAAGTTGGTTAGCACCAATTAATTTCTCCGATCACTAATAGGTATTTTGTGGGCTACTCACCAGCTCATGTGTACTGGATGCCCAGGAGGGTACAGCAGCACCCCCAGCATCATAATCATCAGATGTCAGTGTTTGCCCTAGGTTTACAGCTTTGGGGGGGGGGGGACAGACGAACACCGACAGGATTCATGGTGTTCATGTGTTTCTTTTAATGATGGCAGTCAATATAACAACTGAACTAAACATCAGAACATTTCTTTTCATGACAATTATCCACAAACGGTGCAGTGTATCTTCCTGGGCTTCTGGAAGAACATTCCTAGAGCCCCTTGATATGGGAAGTCAGAAACGTCTGGACCATTTATTGAAATCCGCATGCAGGCTGCTAGATGGTCTCCTTGCAGCCTATTGCGGATGTTTTGTCTTGACCTGCAAATACATTAACTCTTAGGCTTTAAAAGTGATAGCTGATAGCTTAAAATAGTGGTAGTTTAAAACAGAAAATCCCATTGTGAACGTATTTATTACCCTGTTCATTTTTGTCTGCTTTTCAGGTGGTTAATGCGACATATTGTCCGACGCGCGCTCTCTGTCCGCTGCTGGGAATGTGCTCACCTGTGTGTGTGCGCGCACGTGTCCGTACGTGCGCATCGGGGCTGAACTCCGCCACGCGTGATACAGAGAGCAGAAAATAACTGTAAATGTGCGACCGTGTAGAGACAAAAAATAACAAGCTGCTGTGTAAATAAGATAAATAACCTAATGCTATTTAGTTTGCTTAATAAAAGGACAATGCATAGACCTGTTCTATAGGAAAGGAAACCTTAAATGACTTCTGTTGTGATCTGGCGCTATATATCCTCTCCCTTAGTAAACCTATAATGGACTGAGAAGTGACAGACTACCCTGCCAGTGCAGCTGGAGTCATGACTCAGGACATCGAGTACCGAGTAATTCCTGTTTATTCCTGGTGTCTCTTTGTAACAGACATGCTGTTGATATGTAGTTTGACTTACTAGCCCATAATATGTCCCTGATTGAGTTGATTTTAAAAACGATTCCGCCGGTATTTAGGTGAATGTTCAGCTGGTAGATCTTTAATAATTGTTGCTGGGTGTTGTTAAAGAGTGATGGTTGGTACATTCAGGCTCTGTCCAAAGAAAAAAAACTCGGAAGCAGGTTGCTTGGGGAACCGGCAGGATGGGTGAGGATGCAGAACGTTTTCCTCGCCCTCTCTGAGGCAGCCCCCTATCGGGAAGATGGACACTTGCTCTCAATCTGTCCGGCTGCCGTCTTCTTTGTTCCAGTTTTAAAATGGTGGAAACTGGGTCAGTTTCCTGTCGTTTCCCCTTCCAGGCTGGAGGCTGTTGTATTTCAGGCTCAGAGGGTGTGCATAGTGACGTCCTGGCTGGGCCCGTGGGGGGTTCGTGACTGCAAGGTAGGCACTTGTTACCCCGGCTGGCCCTGCAGTTGTCACCCGCGAGGTGCGAGAGCAGCGGCGATAATGCAGAAGTCGGCAGGTGCTCCCCCCCCCCGAACGGCATAAGCAGTGGCCAGGTGTCGGAGTGACACGTCTGAGCGTGCGTCCGGGGATTTGCGGCCTTTCGGCGCTGGGTGATGCGGTTTGGGCCTGCTTGGTGACGGCTGGCTGCTTTATGTCGGCGAGAAGGCGCGGGAATGAGACTGACATCAGGTTCTCACCTCACCAAGTCTAAGAGATGAACTGAACATTGACTGCTGTTGGAGGAGGATGTGATCGGGTTTTAACCTCACAGGGGTGTCACATAGTTAATCTCGCGCTATTGCCCTGGATATTTTCCTTTTCCCTTATTTCATGGGGGCATTTGACCCGTATTGTGTTGTAAATGAAATTACTAAAACAATTCATTAAGGAAGACTGATTTGATTTATTCAGAACGATGGTTTGGTTGAATGGATAATTAGATTCGGTTTTACAGTCAGGAAACATACAGATCCTTTTCAGAAAGGGGGTATCTCATTTGGTACCTTTTTTCCCTCAAACTCTAATTATATAGGAAGGTTTATTTATTGTGGGAGTATTAGCTGTGAGATCATGCTCCTGATTCTCGAGCTTACTGGGATCAGTGATCATAATTATCTATTTTTTTTCTCTGTAACCCCCCCCCCCCCCCCACCTTCCGTGTGCCATAGTGTGCAGGGATTCCCCCATTACAGAATTGGCCGTATTGTGGTGGTTGGTCCATAGTGTTGGAATGGCCTCTGGTCCGTCTGTTGGTGTCCACTCTTCTGCTAAGCTCTTGCCGATTGTCATGCACGTGTGCATTTTACAAACCGAGAATGTTCACAGCAACTAAGAAAAACAGACCAAGATAACCCTGGTGAGAGTGCATCACCGTTCTGTGCTGCCTGAGAGCTCTCTGTCCCGGATGTCTGGCCTGATGCGTGACCTTGTGGCGACCTTGTGGGATGCTGGCTGGGAGCTGTCTCGGGTTGCCTTATGGCTGTGGAGGCCAACCTGACAGGCCGTGCCAGCAGCCGTAGGCGAAGACGTTTCAGATTGCGTGCTTTGCAGCCCGATTCCTCGACTCCAGACGGGCATTTTCACCCTTCGCTGGTGCTTAGTGCCAGCAAATAGTTGTCCGGTGTCCTGCTTGGCCCTCCCGTCCCTCTCCAGAGCACGGTGTGAGTGGAAACTCTGCTGTGCGTCCCGGTCCGTCTCGCTCTGTGGCTGCACACTCTGGCTATTGTCTGCGCAGGTGTTCAGAAGCGGCTGAAAACCAATGGAAATTTTAGAACGCAAATGGCACCCCCCCCCCCAGCCTCCCCATAGCCATTTCTACAAACTGGAACTGGGTTTATGTAATCATCGCCGGCTGCTTGTGATTCTGGCGATGCTCTTTGCTGTGGAAGCTAATAATGCAGACACCGGTGACCTTCAGGAAGAAAAATGATTCCAGCACAGAGGTTATACTGACGTGGGGTGGGGGTGTTGCAGCACTCTGCTAAAGACCAGCACTGCGTTTCAGCTGGGTGCTGACTGGGGAGTGTACTGGGGGAGGCTGGGGCAGACTCTCAGCGTCTTTGGAAACCGAAGGGTTGGTCTGGCCCACGTAGCTGACTGGAAATGTTCTATACGCATCTTAAGGCGTGCTCTGTGTCCTGGGCATGTGAGCTGGGGTTTTTTTAAAAATTTTTTTACTCTATATCAGTTGCGTTTTAAGGTTGAGAAGCTTCTGGAAGACATAACACCTTTTATGTTAGAGTAAGAAAAAGCAGGATGGGAAGTAAAGGAGAGAATGAGGTGAAGGAGACTGTAGGGAGGGAACGGAAAGGGAGAGACTATATGGAGGAACAATGGGGACTGGAAGGAGGGAATGAGGAGGGAGGACTGAAGGGAGGCAATGAGGAGGAGGAGGAGGACTGGATGGAGGGTATGATTGGAAGGAGGACTTGAGGGAGGGTATGAGGGGAAGGAGGGAATGGCGAGGCTGATGGGAGGAGAGAGGGGGAATGAGGGGAGCGTGACTGAAATGAGGGATTTAAGGGGGATGCATGACTAACGAGGGGCAAATGAGGAGACAGACTGAGGCGGAATGAGGGCAAGGAGGAGAGAGAAAGGGAGGGAGAGACCGAGTGCGAGGAAGGGGGGGTGCCGAGATTTTATGGTGCTGTCAGCTTATATGTTAGTCTCTGGCTGGGGGTAAATGGAGCCAGGGATTGCTGTTAGAAGCCATTCGGGGACACTGGCAGGCCTTTGATGTGAGTCCACCGGCGCGGTGCCCCAGCCATGCCCCCCTCGCCCACCGCTGCTGTGGGAAATGAGCCATGCCAGGGCGTTGCTGTTCGCCACAGGCTTTGGCTGTGTGCCCTTTGGGGCTGTGTCGCAGTGCCGTTGAGGGCCGTCCTGTGGCGACCTTGCATTCGGCCATGGAGGCCTTTATGTAACACTCCAGGCGGCCCTGACCCCAGTGCCTGCCGTTTCGTCTCTCTGGGTCTCATGATGCTGGAGATGGAGGCACGGTGTGGCTGAATTGCCGCAGGCAGCCTGAGCTCTGATTCGCTGGGACCCTGGAGGGTTTCCCAAGGTGAACCTTCTGATTTATGTCCCTTGGCGGCTTCCCTCCTGCAGCAATGGTGCGTTTCAATTATGTGCGTTTTCCACTGTCAGGGGAAGGAGGCGCACAGCGTAAAACTGAAAAGGAAAGCAGAGCGATAGGTCTTGGGCGTTTTTTGGTGATCGATTTAATTTTGTGGTCAGGTGATCAACCAGTTAATCAGCTGAGCCAAAAAACGGGCTATAAAGAAAAAAATGCAAAGGCTTTTTTAAAAATAAACACCAGCTGGTATTTTTAAAGTTAAAAGTGTAATTAAAACTTTGGCTCGGTGTAGAGAGTTTCTATTTAAAGTGACAAAGTGGGACAGGAACAAAGATTGCGAATGTTTATACTATGGTAGATGGTATTTTGACAATTTCAAAAATAGCGCTATTTAGGCATTTTGAATTCTTGGTGATTCAAAAAAAAAAAAAAAACTGTTTACATATTTCACTACACTGGCTGTATTTGTGTGGAGGAATGCCATTGCTGTGAGCTTCACAAACTGCAAACGTCTGCGTCCAGAGACTGATGTAGTATGTATGCAAGAGTCCGCACGCACAACCATATGCGGACTGTAACGGAAAAGTGAAGTATGTACTAGGCTTAACACCAGCCTTAGCATAGCTAGGGAGTTATGTCATTATGCATAGTTAAGACAGCAAAACTGCAACCGGTCAATGGCAAAATACATTGTCATCTATTTTTCTTACCAATTATTATCAACGTTGTTGATTAGTTGTTGCATTGTTGCAGCCCTACACTGAACATGCTCATGCAGAGATTGAAAAGAACTGTCATGGGTGTTTAAAATATCACTTAAGCTAAATCATTTTACCAATGTTTGGAGTGTTAATGATCTTCAGGTGTGAGTGGTTTGAGACTCGGGTTTGGAGTTTGGTACAAGCCAGTCTCCAGGAGACAGCAGAATGTTCTGATTCTGGTCTAGTGGGCCTTCACACTCTGACAGAGGACCTTTACGCCAGTGTTTCCCAGTCACCGGGGACCCACAGGGGGTCCATGTTTTTGCTTCCTCCCAGCTTTCTGCCAGACAGTCCACATTTTTTGCTCCCTTCCAGCTCACAGAGCTGCAGGTCCCCAGAACCAGATTGGGAAGCACTACTTTGCACTAATGGCATGGTGGATGATGCTGATGGGAGTGATCTCCATATGATTTTTACCTCTATTTCTTGGCTCCATCTTTCCCTAGGATTAATGAGTTTGTCTGTCCTTTTGACTTCCTGGGCAAAGAGATTAGATTACCCAGACCTCTGTTTCCTATATTGCAGTATTACAGATCAGTGCAGGCATAAACATGGATAAAGTATCACATGGTGTCTTCATATAAATATCTTTGTATAAATTGCCGGAAAGGACTGTTAAATATATCAATTTATATATTTGTTCAATTCATTCATTCATAATTTATTTTTAAATATGGTAAGCTGGTATAGTTTTTGCAGCTACCTCTGCAGATGTTCTGAAATTCCTCGTATTGTGACATCATTTCCTGAGCGAACAATGTGACTGCTTGGCAGGAAGTGACTCAGTGGGTCGTTTCACAAGCCCCCTCGAGTTGATACAGCTGTCCTCGTGTCAGTTTGCCGACCTTGGCGTGGTTTGTCAGACCAGGCCATGTCCTGTCTGTGCTGCGGCTGTCTCTGGGCAGGGAGGCGCTACACAGATGGCATTTTCCCTTACATTTATTCATTGGGGGTATTAACTGGTGACTGGCAAAATAGGGACGGCAGTGTTCTGAGAAAAAGATCATGGCATTTGTAGATGCAGGAGTGGAGGGGATCCCCTCCCAAGTGTAAAGATGGGTGCCTTCAGTGTAGCCTGTTGGGGGCGGTGCTGTGGGCCAGTTGTGTGCTAAACAGCTGCACGAATAATGTAGGAGGAACGCTGCAGGACGCCGGTTGCCTGACATGGCTGCTCGAAATAACTGTCAACATCGCCATGGATTCATGACTGCTGCTCTGTGTTCGCGCCCGGCGGCACAGCTGAATCACGGTGTGGCACTCGCCCCAGCGGCTGTGGCTGGAAGCACTGGGGTAAGCAGGCCACACCTGCTCGAGTACAACGTGGTACCATGTATTAAGGAACTTGTGCGGCGTGAGGACCAGTTAAACAGCAGGGGTGCTCTTGGTCTGGTTCAGCCCCGGGTAATCATGTGCGAAGGCTTCAAGGTTGCAGTGTGGTCATACCTGGAGAGAAGGACCCTCGGTCTGGTTGCTGCCTTCCCCCACCTTCTGGTGTGATGCAAATCCTGAAGTGGTGGGTGCATCCTGGCGTCTTTCCAGGTAGCCCCCCATTTAATGTTTTATAGCTAATATCAGGGTTTCCCGTTGTGCTGAAACAGGCTCTTAAGAAGGAAATTAAATGTCAGATCTGCCCTTCAGTGACGCCTGTGTTTGAGTTGGCTGCCAGCATTCACACACATGCGAACACCCACACGGAGCCTGTACAGGCCTGGGGGGTCTAACTTGAAGTCCAGCTGTGACATAGCAGAAGGTTTGAGGGGGAGGTCGGTAGCATTTATTGAAATGGCTGTTCCCTGTCCGCCACTTCTTGTAGGAGAAAACTATCTGCGTTTTGTGCTTTCTGCAGCGCTGAACATCTGGATTCTGCGGGGGGGGGGGGGGCAGCGAGGGGGGTGTGTAGTATTTCTATTTAGTGATACGTGCACAAGAGGTGACCTGTATCCCACATATGCTCTTCAGATGAACATAGTCTAGGTGGCTGAGCATAGTCTAGGTGGCTGAGAAGGAGACTGGAGGAGAGACGGGCCCAAGCTCCACGGCACCCTGAGGATGACGGACCATGGGAATTCTTTACATTTCGGTTGCAATATGCAAGACGTCAGTGGTGTAGCCCATAAAGTTTGACGTGTCATTCGTAGCGAAAGTCGTCTGATCTTTTACATCAGGGACAGCCAAACTCTGAGGGTTTCAGGAAGATTTCGGAAGGCCAGGTCAGTCAAAAGTACAACTTGTAAATATAGACATGTATTAAGTTAGGCTGGTGCAAGAAGATGGCTGAGAAGTGCTACCATATGTTTAGTTATATTTAGTCATCTGCTTTCTCATGAGGGGCATGCGCCCTCTCATAACGTGATCTGAAAGGGCTGTTGGAAATGGCGAGTGATGGATTTTGGGGATTGAAATTCTTATTCTTTAGCACTTCACATTGAGTTTTCATCCTGATTTTTCATAGTGATTCTTTTGATGAGGGTTATGGTGGCAGCATGCTGAGGCAGTCATACCAGACCTCTCTTTCCAAGGCCGCAGCCTTGTTCTTGGGGATCCTCAGACATTTTCAAGCCATCTGGGAGATTTACTCCCTCCGCTGTCTCCTGAGTCTGCCTCGGAGACTCTGCCAAGTGGGATTTGCCCAAGACTGCTTTCTTGGGAACAGACCAGGGTCGCATCCTTACTCAGAGCATCTCAGCTGAGTCACTCGATTCGAAGGTTGATGCTTCTCTGGATCTGTTACAGAGACCTGAGCCTGGCAACCCTGCTTAGAAATCTCATTTTAGTTGCTTGCACTTGTGACCTTGATCATTACCCGCTGCATATGACCGTAGGTCATGTATTGATTGGTAAACTTAGAATCTCATCTGATGACTTGACTCCTGCTTCACCATCTCAGACCTGCTCATTTCCTGGAAAACTGCAGCCGCTGAACCCATTCGCTTGTTGATCTCTTGTTCCTTCTTACCACGAGTCATGAACAAGATGCTAATATACTTAAAGCCCTTCACTTTAGGCAGATGGCTGCTGTCAGGTGAGCTGGAGAATCTTATTTTTTTTCTGAGCGCCCCTAAGATTTAGTGACGCTAATTCTCATTACCACCTCTCCACACTCCACACTGAACTGCTCAAGCTCATGCAGGAGCCTCCTGTTCCCATTAAGTCAAAATAAAAACGACTTTTGCACATAGGTGGGGTGTCGCTCTTAGTGGTTGAATTTCAAGCCTATTGACTATTCCTTACTGTTCATGAAAATCGCAGAATATAAGCAAGATGCTCCCTTGCCAGGGGCTTAACTCCTACTCTAAACGACTTTGACTCTGCCGTGTATGTGGGCATAACTATTGCTACATTCGTACCGGGACCGCTGAGCATGCAGAAGTGGCCCTAGTGCCCTGTTTTACTATAATGTGATGGAGACACCCACACACAACTGATGGAGAAAAACTAAGCCTGGAATTTGTAAATCTGCATGTTCCTTGTGAATACCAGGTTTGACGATTAGGCTTATTCAGGGAGGCTGAGGAGTGTGTTCTCCCTGTAGTTGCAACATACCCTCTGGCCCTCCTTGCCTGTTTGCCAGTCCAGAGATTCTTTACCCTCCTTCCATGGAACATCAAAGAGGCATATCAACCTTGTCTCTCCAGCATTCAAAGCTTTCAACATGTCCAGACAGATTTCATCTACACTTGCAGGTCTCTGACCACCATAACAACTCTAGCTGCAGTGATTCTCTCATTCACCAGAAATTTCCAGCACTGACTCCTGGACTTTCTCAGGGTGTTCTCTCCCTTCCCTGATAATGATCAGAGCTAGTCATTACTTCTTCACTTTGGCTAAACACGGCTTAAGCAATTTCCATCTCCTCCATAACGTGTTGGATGGTTTTCTCATAACATCCTTGAAGACACTTGATAGTCTTTCTTTTTGTAAGCTTCTCCCATGCTAAAGGTTTTTCCTCTGTGACGCCCTTCACCGTAACTCTTCTGGCCTGTTGAGTCCCCTCCGCTGCCTCAGGAGACCACTGAGAAAACATTGCCTTTGAGAGCCTGACAGCTTACCTTGACACAGGTGTCCAGCAGCTGGTCACCACAACAGCTACCACAGCTCTTTAGGGGGCACTGCAGTGATTTGGGGCCTTGCAGATATCGATTTAGATCCAAAATTTCAGATCTTACTCGGCAGTTTTTCTATTTGAATTCATTCATTTCAGATGAGTTCATCTGTCCCAGTACCAGTGTTCACTGGGAAAGCTTGATCAATTTGGATCTTTCCCCGTCATGCCCACTGTCTAAATGGCACTGTGTCTGATTCACACCTTTAACCAAGTAGGTGGTGAGCTTACAAGATTGCTCCACACAGATATTTTGAGTTAATCCTGGCCAGGTTACATTGGTGGCCCAACTGTTAGGCACTTAATGGTGAAATCCACTCCCAGACATCTAGGGGATTCTAGTAAAGCAACTCACTGCGATGTTTTTGGTACTTGTCGTGGCAGTCTTTGTGGGATCATGTTGTCTAGCTTCACAGACATGTTCTCAAACATAGATTTTACCAGGAGATCATAGAAATATGTCATATGAATCTTGAAGTATTGAAGCACCCAGTTCAGGGGTTGTAATGGGGAGTTTGCCATGCTGAACTGAACCCACACCTCTCTATAAAAACACACATTTATGTAATGTCCTGCTGTGAAATAGAGGTAGTGTTGCTTTTCATTTGGAGTCGTGTCAAAAACAGTTCGATATAGACACTGTGATATTTGTCCTCTGTTTCAAGCCAAAGGCTACTGTGACGGCTCTCTTCAGCGGATTTGGGATTTGTGTGTGCGCCGTTCACTTCTGACATCCCCAATAATCCCGATTTACTCAATGTTGAAGTTGGCTGGTCTCGCACAACACCAATAGAGAAAAGAAGGTCGAAGCAAATAATATCCATGACAGCATCCCCCGTTCCCTCTGTTAGGTAGACTGTGAGGTTTAAAAAAAATGTTTCTCTAGCTAGACATGATCTATTTAAATTGTACTTGGCTGCTGTATGGTGCCTTGATAGATTGTTTTGGCATGTTATGGAGGTAGATGACAGACAGCAATGTGTCTGACACCGATGGTCCTGTTGGGTTTTTTTCTTCATGCTTACGCCTGTTTGTGGCCTGGGGCTTGTTCTCCTGTCCGCCTGCTAAGATTCCAGCCCTCTTTTTCGCTCAGATGACTGTTCAGTGGGCCATTGGTACTCAGACCTTTTTTTCTTTTTTAATAAGCTGCTGCCTTGCACCCCCCTGCCAGCTCTCACCTTCATTGGCCCCACACCGGCCCGGACATTGGCACTGATGGGGGGGGCAGGAAAGGAGCCAGCTGGCGGCAAACCACGCCACCTGTTCCTGGCTGCTTGTACCTTTTTTCGCGGGAGCGCCGTGGCACGTACCGCAGAACCCTGGTGCTCGTATGAGATCGTCGCTGTCGGACGCACTCCGTGTCTCGGGATGTGTCACCTTGGTGCGCACGTGCTGCATGCTGCTTTCTGTTTAGCGGGGGGCCTTGTCCTTGTCCCTCTTGTTCACTGTGCTTGTTAAATGGCATTGAATGTGTTGTTGTGCCACTCGCAGCCCTGGTTCACTGTGTGTGCACACCGTTCGCGATGAGTCCAGCCCTCACCTCTCCATATCTTTTGGAGATGGTTGGTAGCTTCTATTGTGCTGTGAGTGGCCTCTGCGTTGAGTGCTTGCGGACAGTATCTGGGTCACATACTGCTGGGGTGGGGTGTGAGAGATGGGGGGTGGTGGTGTTGGGGCAGGTGACTGGCAAGCAGGTGCTTTGATATTGATGGTTTGGGTCACATCATCATGGATGTGTTGCAGTCTTCTTGGCAATTGTCATCCTTTTCACAAATGGCAGCAAGGAGGGTTGCTGCTCCCGGGGCGGATCTAAGAGGTGGCCCAGGGTAGCCATGGCCTGCCCGCCCCAGCTGCCACCCTCTTCTGCATCCAGACCCCCCCCCACCCAGGCAGCTTGAGCTGACTTCCTACTCTGGTATGTACAGATGGAGTGGGTGGGGTCTTGGGTCAGGGGGCCGCCACATGACTGTCCTGATGGCGCATGTTAATACAGTAGACTGCAGCTGCCTTGGTAATTAACCGTTATTATTAAGTGAAAAACAATTAAAGAACCTTTGGTAAGTCTCCCTCCTTTGCGCTTCTAGGCCTCCCCTAGTTACAGTCCATTGGCCATGAATAAGTCACCGTCTGTTGACTGTTGGCCGGCACAGACCACGTCGGCGTCGCTGTCTCACTGTCATCGCAAAGTCGGTCATCGCCGCAACTGTTGTCCTTGCTGCTCACGCATGCTATGTAGACTGTTCTGAAATCTGGATTTAATGCATGGCATTCCTTGTTGTTTTTTGTTGACTGTGTGGTAAGAGGCAGCTGTAGCATAGCGGCAGGTCTGTTCTGCGGTCTGGGAGCGGCAGGTCTGTAAGCTGTTTGTTTCCCCTTCAGCGGCGTGAGCGTGGATTTTACTCTCGGCCCTCTACACCTCTTATTTTTGTTCTGACATCAATGGTGTTTCCTCTTTGGGTCAAGGCCCTCTGTGTTGCACTGGTCTGGTCTGCTCAGGCTAAAAATCAGTTGTCTTCACTCTTTCTTGCCCCTCTTAAGGAAAACTGAATCTGTGATTGGGGCTCGCTGCCAGATTGTTTTGACTTTTTGTTGAAATAGTATTACAACGCAAGCATTTTTGCATCCGTCTCATGTTTCATTCCATGTTAAATGTGCTTGCAGCATGATTTCCGTTATTATCCATTACACATCAGAGTGTGCCCAGGCTTTACGGCTTATCAGAGTTTGTGGCGGGTGTCTTGTTCTCGCCTGTACCAAGAATGTGGGGGGGGGGGGGGGCATGCCTAACTGCTTCCTACCTAGCTGCCGCAACCTGCAGTGTTTGCACGGTAAGGAGCAAAGGCTTATGGGTAGGCGACGAGGGGGGTGGAAACTGTCAAAGCTGTGACCAGGAAGCGTCTGCCCCTCCGGCTGGCTCTCGTCAAAAGAAACCCATTGTCTGTTTGGGCGTGTTTGTGTGTTTTTGGTATGTTGTCCTGGTAGGAGACTCTGTAGTTTGTCGGTGACCCCTGTCGCCGAGGAGGGGTGTCACAGTACAGCGCGTGGGGGTAGGTGATCGATGAGTCCCTGTCCGTGCATTTGCATGGGTCAGGTGAAGTGTTTACCTGTTTAACTGTAGCTGATATGAAGTGGGGCTCTGATTATTGCTCGTGTCGTCATCTTTATAGAGAGTCATCGTATGATTCATTGGGCTTTTCACCATTTTGACAGCCGTATTTATATACTACTGCTGTCTACTTATGAACTTTAATGTCTCATCATGCAGCAGCCAGTGGCCACATTCAATCGGACAGAAAGGGTACTTTTCATACCCCTTTGAAAAGGGGAGCTTGTGTGTGTGCATCCTGCTGTAGAACAGGAACACCACACATTTAATCAGATTCACTCTGCTGACCTCCTCACCTTCCTCTCTGAGGGACCTTCCCCAAGCAGTTCTGTTGGACTATAGTGCCCCACTGTCCAGATTCGTACAGCTGCACTTGCAGACCCCTGCCTGCAGGGGGAGTTTGCTGTAGTTGAGTCTGGGCCTGCTGTGGCTCCCAGTGGATGCTGCAATTTCTTGACTAGCACTCCACCCGTTACAAAAGAAAGCAGGCTAAGTCCAGTCGATGGTGGTGTGGCCTTCTGAGTTACAGGGGGAGGGAGCCCGTCGATTATGGGAAGTTTAATTCCTGCTGGAGCTCTCATGCTGTGCAGCAAATGGAGGCAGCGCTGGGCGATTCTGATTAAATATGTACAGCAGAAATGAGCCTGGAATGCTGCCCACCTCCGTCGGCTGCTAAATCACTCGCGGGTCCCTTCCTCAGTCTGCGCCCTGCCTGCTGCCTGTCGCCGTCGGGCAGCACGCTGGTTGGTTCTGTAGCTTCCCCTTAAGTTGCCTCGTAGGTTTTCTTGGTTTATGGCGAGGAGACGTCGCTCTTGGATGCATTCCTGCGTGCCGGGGCCGGTCATCGCTGGTGTGAAAATCGTTATTCCGGATCCGATACTCCGTTTTCAGAGAGCCTGGCCCTCGGTCCCAGTCTAGATTGAGGCAGTGAGCGTGACCCGATGACCACGCAGCATGATCCAGAGACACGCGGTTAGCTGGCTTTTCACAAGCGAGGGCCGGCGATTCTGTCTTGCACGTGTCTTTGGAACATGGCTCGATGGATAGCCTGCGGCCCAATCAAACCGACATCCACTGACAGACTGCAAATGGTCAATGATGAATACATTATAAATTAGGGATAAATTGGAGAGACACCCATTTGGGCCAACCCGATAAGAACCTCATGTTTAACTCCCACCTCCAGGGATGAAGACCTACCTGATCTCAGGACGTCGGCCCGACGCGCAGTGCAGCTGCTCTCAGATCGCGCCCACCGCTTCTGAGTGTGGCCCAGACAGTTCGAGCCACTCTCCTCGAGCCCACACCCCGGACGGGCCAGCAAACGCTGTGGCTGGTGCTTCTGCTTGTGCGGATGTCCCTGCTAAGAGTGAGGTGGGTTCTGTGGAACGATCTGAAGCCACTGCTCTCTCTGACTTCATCAGATCGAAATCGGGTCAGCTGCAGGCAGAGTGCATCTGGTTAGTAAGCCTTGCTCCCGTCCCTTGGAGACGCTGATGAAGGTACCGCTCTTGCTTTGACAAGTCACCTCCTTCTAGCTACCTTCAACCCTCCCCCCCCCGACCCACGCACTCACTCTCTCTGGCTTTTTCTGGGGGGAGGGGCACTCATTATGATATGCCGGGAGCAAATTAGGGGGCATGGAGACAGGAGGCTGAGTGACCTGGCAGGACTTGGGGTAATTAACGGGACGACGCACAGAGAAGCTCGCGGCACCTTCATTCCCAGTCTCTGAGGAGCAGGGGGGGGGGGGTCTTGCTCCCATCGCTCCCACCCCCAAATGGGGTGAAAGTAACCCTGCTGTGAAAACCCGAGTCCTCACATTGGGCCTGCGGAAAGTGCCGACTACATGCAGGCTAGGTTTCACGTGCCTCCTCCCATGTCCGTGTGCCTGCAGACTCCATGCGTCTCCTGCAGTGTGGTGCTGATCCCTGGGGAGGATGGGGTCCAAGAGGAAAGCGCAGTTCAGAATGGCTGTCAGGACGAACGCAAGGGCATCAGTGGCAAGGCGAGTGCTCCACCTTCCTAGGCAGGGAGGTGCGTTGTGGCTGCATTGTGACTCCGTTAGAATACCTGACTCACCCGCCCATCCCCCCCCCGGTTTTCCCCCAGGTGCCCCCAGGCCGGAGTCCCAAGGCCCTGAATGGACTTCTGAGCCCCCATGCGGGCCAGGCCCTGGCCAACAGCCAGACGTCGCTGTGTGAGATGCTGCAGGAGAAGGAGATGAAGCTGGCCAGCGGGGGCGGCGGCGGCGGCGGTGGTGGCGGTGCGGCAGCAGACATGGGCACGATGGACCACTCTGCCCTCATCCCGCTGCGCTCCAAGAACTTCCGCGAGCGGAGCGACGCTCACTTCGTGGATGTCATCAAGGAGGACAGGTGAGCGGCCTGCAGAATCGTGTCACGCTTTGGCTGCGACGCCAGCGAGTATGAGGGTGTATAACGTCTCTATTAGGCTTCGCATTAATAAACTCCCTGCTGATCTTAATTAGCGAAATAGATCTCTGGACGGTATATGTGAAATGCCGGCGACTCTCGCCGCGTGTGGAAGTCTCGCCAGACGGCACTTGTCGCGGTGCCGTGCCGGCTGCAGGGTCTGGGCGCTCGCTGTCGCAGTACAGTTGGGTTCTGCTGGTACAGCTGGTGCTCACTGGGCTCCAGCTGCTTTCCGTCTCGCATGATGTAACATGGTGGTGGACAGATGCCAGAGAACGCTGCGGAACTGTTTGTCACTAGTGCCCACGCGGTTCTATGCTCACTTAAGGTGTCTGGCTTCCCCCTCCCCACCACCATTTTTCTGTGATGCCCCCCCCCCACCTCCTGGCAGTCTGATGAAGGACTACTTCTTCAAGCCTCCCATCAACAGGGTGAGCCTCAACTTCCTGGAGAAGTCTCTGGAATCAGCCTACAGGACCAGCTATCAGGAGGAGGTGTGTGTGTGTGTGTGTGTGTCTTCCTGTTCCTTGGGGGCTCTTTCCGTGTGGATTGACCCCCCCCCCCCCCAATTTGGCTATGGATTCTGTTTGACGCTGCTCTTCTACATTCCACCTCTCATCTGTCTCCAGTCCTCTTATATCCCCCCACTCTCTGCATCTTGACCAGGAGAGTGTAGTTCTGTGTAGTGCATAGCAGCTGCAAACAGGTAGTCTCAGTGCTGCACGGTCTGACTTGGACTGCGGCAGACAGGCAGTTCAATAACTCGTCTCGCTCTCTGCTGCCCCCTGCTGCCTGTCTCGTATTAGAAATAAGTGTGTGAATTTTTGTTGGATCAGTTCTATGACCTTGTAAAGAGAATTTCAGTTTTGTTGTTGGTAGGTTTTCTTCTGCCATTGCTTTGAAACCTTTTATTGGTCCTGTTCAGGTTCTCAGTTGAAATCCGTCCTCTGCTCTCACCATATCCTCTCTTTGTGTGTTCTCCACAAGTTTCCTCTACATTCTCCTTGTCGTCATGTCCTTGGGCTGTCCAAACGTTCTGTTGTAGTTTAATAAATCAACTGATTTAGGAAGAAATCCTATTTATCGAGGCTTTGATAATCCTTGTAAGTATATGAATTTTTGTGGCTTAAATGGTTCTGCACCTTGATGTCTGTGATGGCTTTATATGTTAGGAAGTGGTGCTTCAGTACAGATCAGGCTTAGCTTTAGTACAGGCTACAGCAGGTGTCTCCAACTCCGGTCCTGTAGAGCTACTATCCAGTAGGTTTCCTGTCCCACCTGGGTTCCGATATACCCAGACCTGTTCCTGGTATTTACCTGAGAACAGTTGTGGCTCATCAGAAGCCAGGTATGATAGAAAACCTACTGGACGGTAGCTCTCCAGGACCGGAGTTGGAGAGCCCTGGGCTACAGCGTAGTACTGATTTGGTTTAGTACAGTGCACATTACGTACTGCATAGTACTGATTTGGTTTAGCACAGTGTAGATTAGCTACTGCATAGTACTGATTTCGTTTAGCACAGTGTAGATTAGCTACTGCATAGTACTGATTTGGTTTAGCACAGCGCTGATTCGCCTCAAAGCAGTAGCTCTATCAGGAATATAACGGCAGTTCCCCTCTGCAGGGAATCCTGTAGCAGCCCCAGACTGGCTGATGGCCGTGTGCTCCTCCCCGTGCAGGTGGAGACCCAGGCTGCTGTGCGAACCTTTGCCAGCCCCACCTTCAGCTCCTTCCTGGATGTACTGCTGTCCTGTGCCGTGTTCCTGGCACTCACGCTGGCCTGCTTCCTGCGCCCGCTGCTCTCCGGGCTTCCGGTGCCCACGCCTGCCCTTATTTTGGCCGCGGTGGCGGCCCTGCTGGAGGCTGTCTCGCTGGTGCTGTCTATCCGGTGAGGGCCCCAGGAGGGGCGGCTCTCGGGAGATTGTACGCTGCATACAGGGTTTCTTATAAATGTGGATTTTTTTTTCCTGAAGCTGTTATATACATTGTTGTGTTTTGCATTATTTTGTACTGATTCCTGATTATTAGTTTTTCGAGCTGTTCCTTTGTACACGTTATGTTGTTTACTGAAGCTTGCTCCTTCTGCAGCCTGTTATTTGTATGCTGCAGTGCCTGATGGGAAATTTCTGAATTCCCCATGTCTCCCTCCTGCCAGCATGGCCTTCTGCCTGGACACGGTTCTGGGCTGCACTCATAGCCTGCTGCGCGCCATCTCTGGCTGGGTCCCGCGCCACCTGATTGGGGCGGTGCTGGTGTCCTTGCCTGCCCTGTCCATCTTCTCCCACGTCACCTGCCAGCTCCAGTTCTCTATACAGGTGGGTACTTTGGCTTGAGTTGGATGCGGCTGGGCGGGACTGACGGAGACAATAATGACTTAATGGAGTCCTTCCACCTTGTCAGTTCACCATGTTCATGTGCTGCGCCGTGATCATCGCCATCATCCAGTACTGCAACTTCTGCCAGCTAAGCTTCTGGATGCGCTCCATCCTGGCAACCATGGTGGGAGTGGTTTTGCTTGTTGTGCTCTACAGTCCCCTCTGCAGGACAGAGTGAGTAACTACACGTTTCTCTCGATGTTCCGTATAATTCTTGTATAGGTACCCATTTCTTTTTTGCTTTTTTTTTGTATTATTTTTACGAACCCTAAAATCTGATATGAATAAGACTGTTTTATTAGCAGATTTCTATATTTAACTTAATTCTGTGTAATATTTTAATGACGTAAGCAGAGCGTATTTTTGCTTGGTGATTGTCTCTCTTGTGCCAGAATTCGCTGGGTGATATTTCTATGTGGGAAATTTTGTCTTGTTCGTGTTGAGTGAGGCTGGAGACAGGGTTTGAATGGACCATATTCAAGTCCACAATTGTTGCTGGTGCCGGTCATGGTGGTAACCCAGGGACCCTCTGGTGAACACCTGTGGTGAGGGAAGCCGTTTAGGCTGAAGAAGGTGGCCTTAAGGGCAGTGCTTGCAGGGGATTTTTCTGAGATGGCTACAAGGTACCAACTGGCCAGGAAGGCCACAGCAAAGGGAGTTGATGGAGGTGAAAGTACTTTGAGGAGACCACGCCCCCCTAGAGCTGGGAAGCAGGACCTTGCTGAGGCTGCTGTGCTGTAGTGGGAAACGTCCAGGAGATCAGAGTCACTGCAGCAGAATTTGCTGTGGTGGACAGAGGGCTCTTCGGGGGAAAGGCCTCCAGGAGAAGATGATGAATTCTGTCTGTTGAAAGCACTGGATGTTGTCGGGTTGGTGCAGGTGACGCGCCTTTTCAGTAGAATGTGGGTAAGGTGTATCTGGGCCGGCAGATTGTGATCCCTATTTTTGAAAAAGGGGAGCAAGGAAAGTACTCCAGCTATAGTTTGGTCAACCTTCGAAGCCTCCCTGTGGAAGCATGTACCGTGTATTGGAGCTCCAGTGGTCCAGCTTCGGATTCCAGAAGAACAGTGCAGATGTAGATCTGACCGTGGAACAGCAGCCACAGGGCTCAGAGGGATATGCTGACAGTCTACATAAACTTGTACTGTATGGACTAGGAAAAGATAGGAGCAGCAGGAATATGGGGGTACTGAGGCCGCTACTGTATGCATGTGCTCCCTGTAAGAATGTAGCAAGAGCTGCACCCTTGGCAAAAAGAAAAAATCAAAGAAAGTCAACTAAATTATGAAAACAATGATACCAGTGGCCAATAATGTAATTACATGCATTTTAAATAAGCTATAATAAAAATGCATTAATAAATTATATTGTATTAGAGTTCGGTATTAATATATCAAACGCTTTAGAAGAGATTCACGGTGTGATATTGCACGCTGTAGCAGGGCTGACTGTATGGTACTCTTGGAAAAAGAGTGGCTTGCTCCTGTCAGGTGATATGAGAGGGTCTCTCAGTGAAGGAGTTTAAGTACCTTTAGATTGTATTCATAAATGACGGGGCCGTGTGATTGACGTGCGGATTGATTTGAGGATAGCCATTGTGTGCGCATTGGAGAGGTCCGTGGTAGAAATAGAGGTGCTGCTGCTTTGGATTGAGGGGAGTCAGTCATAAGGATGCCACCTGGATGGCATCCATGGGAGTGGCTCTGGGGTCCCACTTGGGGGGGGGGGCGGCTTGGGGCAGACCCGGGACACATTGGAGGCATTTCATCTTGCAGCTACTTTGGTAGCTACTTTGGTAATGTCTAGACCAGTGTTTCCCAACCCCGGACAGTCTACGTTTTTGCTTCCTCTCAGCTCCCAGCGCACCTGTACCAGGTACTTGGTGTTTCTGATTGGCTGGGAGCTGGGAGAGAGCAAAAACGTGGACTGTCCGGGGTTCCCTGAGGACTGGGTTGGGAGACACTGGTCTTGGGAACCCCCATAATGAGCTAAAACAGGGGTCTCCAACTCCAGTCCTGTAGAGCTACTGTCCAGTAGGTTTTCTATCCTACCTGGGTTCTGATGAGCCACACCTGCTCTCAGGTAAAAACCAGGAACAGGTGTGGCTCATCAGAAGCCAAGTGGGACAGAAAACCTACTGGATAGTAGCTCTGCAGGACCGGAGTTGGAGACCCCTGAGCTAGAGTCTGTTGCCATGGAAAAAGATGTCTGGTTTGGCCTGCTTGGCATGCTGCCACCACAACCCTCGGGGGGCGGTGGGGGAAATGATGATGATACGAACACACACCAGGAGTATCTGTTGGATTAGCCTGGAGTAAATTCTGTGTATAACAGCTGTTACTTAAGAACTGACTGTCTCATACAGTCCATTTAAACATTCTCTCTGCCCTCCCCCAACTCCTTTAGATCCTCGAGCCTCTCCTCTGGCTCTCTGGACTGGTGAGTACCCTCTTCTAAGGCTCGTGGTGGGCCAGCTCTTTCTGATTGCCCTTTCGGTGGGCCTTGTCCTCCTCTGGGGGTCCGAGCACCTCTGGCATGGCCGTCAGTAGTGCTTTGGTCTGATTACGACTTTCACAACCCCTTATTTCCCTCTATGACCCAGTAGCCTCCATAATCACAGTCACTCACTGTGGACCTCTGTACTCTCCATTGTTATCTGTAACTGTGATTAAACTCTGTTGCCCTTGCCAATACTTTATAATAACTATTATGTGTAACCTTGTATAGCCCATTATAACACTTGATAATCAGCATTACTCTATGTAAACTTCTGTAGTAAACATTGCCCTCAATTTGACTCCACATTCCGTCATAATCACTATTCCCCTTCATAGCATTGTTTAATCACTGTCACTAAACTGCTTGCAGAATACTGATTCAGATGCCCCCCCCCCCCCCCCCCCCCATAAAGGTTCAGCAACCAGTTAAATGTCAGCAAAGCCCTGGATTTGCCAGCCGAACCAGCTCAGCGGCCCCAGGACCGCCTGGCCCCGGAGGCCGTGCTGGCTTTCTTTCTGCTGCTACTGCTCGTCTGGTTCCTGAATCGCGAGTTTGAGGTGAGCTACAGGCTGCACTACCACGGCAACGTGGAGGCCGACCAGCACCGCATCAAGATCCAAAACATGCGCGACCAGGCCGACTGGCTGCTTCGCAACATCATCCCCATCCACGTGGCCGAGCAGCTGAAGGTGACGCAGAGCTACTCCAAGAACCACGATAACGTGGGCGTCATCTTCGCCAGCATCGTCAACTTCAGCGAGTTCTACGAGGAGAGCTACGAGGGCGGCAAGGAGTGCTACCGCGTGCTCAACGAGCTCATTGGTGACTTCGACGAGCTCCTCCGCAAGCCTGCCTTCTCTAGCATTGAGAAGATCAAGACCATTGGCGCCACCTACATGGCAGCGTCAGGCCTGAGCACCCAGCAGGGTGCCGACCAGAGCCACCCTCACAGCCACTTGCGCACCCTCTTTGATTTTGCCCTGGAGATGATGCGTGTGGTAGACGACTTCAACAAGAACATGCTGGGCTTCAAATTCAAGTTGCGCATCGGCTTTAACCACGGCCCCTTGACGGCCGGCGTCATCGGCACCACCAAGCTGCTGTACGACATCTGGGGCGACACGGTGAACATCGCCAGCCGCATGGACACCACTGGTGTGGAGTGCCGCGTTCAGGTCAGCGAGGAGAGCTACTGCATCCTCAGCGAGATGGACTACGAGTTTGACTATCGCGGCACCGTCAACGTCAAGGGCAAGGGCCAGATGAAGACCTTCCTGTTCCCCAAGAGTTCTGACAGTGGACCTGTGCCGCAAGTACCAGCTTTCTGTCTCCCCAGAGATCCGGGCGCAGGTAGATGGCAGCATCGGACGCTCGCCGACAGACGAGATTGGCAGCGTTGTGCCTGTGGCTATCCCGGACCCGCCTCCGGGAACCAGGCCGCTGGGTCAGGACTGTGGGCTAGCCAAGTCAGAGTGCCGGGAGCCCAAAGTCCAGGTGGTCCCCCCATCCCCGGGTCCAGCAGCAGCACTGGTGCATCATGGGGCCCTAACTGCATCCTCCCCAGTTCTCCCGGCACCTAGCCAGGAGGAGGAGATAGACAAGGTTGATGAGGTGGACGAAGATGCAGATGAGCTGACCAAACTGTAAATCGAGGGGTAGCGTGTTTGTGAGGCTTCTCTGCTGCATGCCCTTTAGTTTCAAGTCCTGCATTTCAGCCAGTCCTACTTATGGGTCAGGTGTGCGGGGTGAGGGCATGCATACTGTCCCGGCAAGGCAGGCTCCGCGGAGGCCGGTGACCTGGGTTCCTCTCCCCATGCCAGTCGGCTTCTGCACAGTGTTCATTTGGCTTCTGTTTTTGCTAATGGGGGGGGGGGGCTTGCTGTGTGGATCACAGTATGGCACAAGGGTTTGGGGGGCACAGTACGAGGCTGGGAAGGACACCCCCTTCCTTTGTCTTCCTGAAAAACACCATCGTATATATATAATATATATTTTTATTATGATTTGTCATGGTTTTTGCTGTTTGCATATGCTTTTCGTATATTGTTTGATGAAGTGCCTTTAGGATGAATTAATGTACAGGATTTTCACATGACCCCCATGGGTTAGGGTGGGGGGGGGGGATCTGCCAATACTCTAGCCTGATTTTTAAGACTGCAGACTACGGATTAAGCTGTGTTTTCCTGCACTGGCCTCAGTATACAGTGAAATTTTTATATGGCAGTTCTGTGTTAAATCAGATACCTGGTGTTTGTCCAACAAAAACTAATGCACAAACGGGCAATATTTCCGAAAGTGTCTCAGCAGATGTGTGCTTTTGTGGTGAACACTATTTTTCTATTTTACTGGTTCCAGGTGCATGAAATTATTACCAGTTTTAAGATGACACCATTACATACACCATCTACAGAAAATTTGAGTTAAACTAGACTGTCTAGGAGTTGTGGGCCAGTAGGTAATATCAGAGGTTGGGAGACCCAAAATCGGCCAGCCTACTTGCCACCTTCAGTGTTATTTTGTTGAGTAGAGTTGGTGTGATTGTGTTTACGGGAGTCAGAGTGTAGACTTACAGAAACAGCAATAGACTGAAGGGTGTGAGAAGCTTGAGTGTTGGTATCTGTTCTGAAGGCAGATGAGCGACACACATACATCCCAAATTCTGGATCACAGTGCCCTGTTTTGTGGGATTGTGTCTGAGAAAAGCACAGATCACGCACAAGTTTATCTCAGAAGGTATCGTTCTGAAACGTCGAAGTTCACCTTCAAGGATTATGATTGGGGGGGGGAAGGGCAGGTTCATGCTCAGTGTCCACTTGAGTGTGTGAAAGAAGCCAAATCTGCTTCCTCCACCGCTAACGATGGGCAGGTACCGTTACAGGTAAGAGGGAGGGAAATGGAATTAGCAGTTCTGCAGTAAGTATTTAAATGATAAACTCCTGTTACTGAGGCCAGGATGGTTCATCCCATGTGTCTCAGCAGCAGGTTGGACACCTGGCCTGCTTCTGATGGCCATTGGAGTGGGTGCTGGCTGGTGCCCCCTAGTGGACCTTAGCACTGGCTGCTCTCCCTTTTCAGTATAAAGCAGAGAGCCCAAATTTGGAGCACGTCTTCATGTAATTGAGCAACCCTGGAGTCTCTGCACCATCCATCACCTGCTTGGCTGTTCTGCAGCTGCTGTGGACATTTTCTGTTATATTGGGGAGGGCTCTGTTTGTTTTAAGCATAAAAAGGCACTTTGTTGTAGGGAGGGGTTTGGACACTCTGTTTAATAATTTTTAAATAGGAAACCTGACATTTGAAGCCAGTCACTGGTGCTGCCCCCAATGGACCCCCCCCCCCCCCCCCCCGGGCTGTGGAGGCAGGAGGAGGAGAATAATTTGGGGGTCTATGGGAAATGGGGGCCAGTAAGGTTAAGCACGTCCCAGCTGTAATTGTAAGCTGTAGTCATACAGTTTTCTCCAGCTTCTTTCTGAGTAGCCAATGCCTTTCAACTGGATGTACCTCAGAGCGGAAGCTGACCTGGAACCACCTGGTTCTGTCTCTGATCTGGACCCCGGACCTGGAACCTGCAGATGGCAGCGGCTCTGGGACAGTGAAGTGAGATGGCAGTGAAAGCTGGAACGGCCGCCTGATCCAGTCTGAGGCTCACAGAAGGTTCTGCTGTGTGGATTTTGCTATGTGCTATTTTTTGAAAGATGGATGAATTAAAAGAGCATTAATTACTTTTCTCTGTAGGGGAGCCAAGTTTGTCTCTCTTCGCGCCTTTAAAGTCTTTCTGTGAAAGGGTTGTGTGCTCAGGGTGTCAGTTTCACCCTGCCCAGTGCATGTTTGCCTCCCGTTCTCTCCTGTGTGATGGTCCTTCCTCGCACTTGTGTTCGTGTCGGGATGAGCCATTCCCAGCTCTTTCTCCTGGGTTCAGGATGCACGTGGACCCATCGGGAACACTGTTCTCAAACTTGCACCATCTGAGAAAATCCAAACGGTGCATTCTTCATGAAAACAAAGTGTGAATTTTTACACATTAAAATAGCCCACTCCCGCCTTGGAGTACAGCACTAGTTAAGGCAGGGCTGCTCACATCACGGTCCTCGAGGGCCGAGCACTGCCGATTTCCCAGCCTTCCTTTACCTATGAGCCAGGTGTGAAGCCTCTGGCCAATCAGAATCAGTAGTTATTAAACTACCTGGAAGAACTGAAAACACGGCCTGGATTTGGGATCGAGGGCCAGATTTGAAGAGCCCTGAGTTAAGGTATTCAGATATAACCGCTCCAGCGTACTGCAAGTCGGTGCCTTTCTCAGTCATGCACTAATGTATATCTATATTTTCATTTTTATTCTGATTTGCCTGTTGGGCTCCTTTTTATACATTTTTCTACATATTGAATATTTAAAACATGCATAAATAGATGCATAGATTTATTTTTCTCTATTGAATTCCTTTCAATTTTTATACAGACCTGCATCGTGCCTTTTATATTGAGGATTTTGGTTGTTCAATAGGCACTTTTCACTAAATTTGGAAGGATTTTGCTGTGAACCCCTGATTTGTGTTTTTGTGCACAGCTATTCAATGTGGCATGATTGGGTTTTGTGTTTAAAGCAAAATAAGGGGAAATAGGAGTCAAAGTGAAAAATGAATTTCTTGAGTCCCATGAGCACACAACCCTTAAGCTTGAATCCTGTAACACAATATGTTAAGGACACGATGGATTTGACCAGTTTATTGGCAGTGGTGGGTAGGTCCTAAGGGGGGTTTCAGACAACCAATGGGTCAGCACTATCACAAGTGAATGGGCTGCGCTGTATTGTCCTACACATCCGCCACAGAGCTGGCAGATGCACCAGGAAGGGCACACTATGCTGACTGAAATGCTACAAGGGGAAAAAAAAAGCACAACACCACTTTCCTGGCTGGCGCCGCTGTTGTGAGCGCCCCCTCGCTGCGCCCTTCAGCGAGCCATGCTAGCTGGTTAGCGCCTCTGGCTTAGCAGCCCTCGCGTCTTAGCACCTTTCTAACTTAGCCGAGGGTTCAACGGGATTCCGTGCGCTGGGAGCCTGATGGGGTCCTTGGAGGATGTAACTGGCTTTGGTGCCGCTGACAATTCAGCCAGGCTCAGATCCAGTGATTTACAAAATAAGTAGCTGTTGGCAGCATCTCCCTTACTGGGTGCCTCCTTTCTGTTTTCATGCCTAACGTTGGACATTAAGCACACGGTTAAGGTCACTTCCCCCCTCCTATACACACAGATGATGTCCCATCTGGTTTGATTGTTTCCCCCTTATCCTGCACCAGGGACTTGCAGAAATATTGAAATGTAGAAATGTTACTGAAACACACACACACACACACAAAAAAAAACAAATGGAAGTGTCCGCCAGTGTGCTGACCCGCAGGCAGCCTGTGGGTGCACGTGATTGGGAGCACTCGGGTCGTGTCACTTCCCCAAGACCTCTCTTGAAATGTTACATGACAGATGAATTAAGCTGATGAGAGGGAAAAAGCCAGGCACTCAAATGGCATGCAGCGTGCTGCTCATACTAGGCCTTGGCAGATTTCTGGCTAAAATCGCTGAGCATCATGGATTAGCTAGGCTGAATATTCAAAACGAACAGGTTTTAGCACTAATAAAATGTTTGGGCGTTCTTTGTTGTCGTCTGGTGTGACGACCCACTATCCAATCCTCTCAACTTCAGATCATCTTCTTGAGATCAGCTTTATTTATTGAAAGGCTTTGGGGTTTGTGCTTTTTTTTTCTTTCTGATATATGCTGTCTCCATCAGTTGTGTTTAAATCCTTTTTACATTGTTCTATTGGTTTACTGCAGGATGGGATGGTGAAATGCGCTTGACTGTAAAGGAGGATTTTTTATTTTAATGGAGTGTGGTGATGACACACTAGGAGTATAATGCCAAAGAGTGTGTTTTTTATGCTTATGCTTATTGTACACATTGTTAATGTATCGTTTATAAACACATTAATGTAATCTGTATACATTTGCACAAAGCACTCGCTGAGTATGTACATATGCATTTATATTGTATATCATATATTTGAGTTTTTTTTTTGTTTTTTTTTTTACTTATTTATACATGTGCATGTGCCAGATTTAATGTTATACAAAGGGTTTGATAAGGAGGAAGAGGTATCAGAACAGAGTGTCTGTTATTGTGTGTGCATGTGTGTGTCTGACTGGGAAGGTGGCACTGCACAGAGGTGGGAACAGCCTGGCCGTCTCTCATAGGCTGTGCTGGGCATCCTTTCTGAAGTGTGTATAAGGAGAATCTGCGTGGCAGATTATTTACTCCTGAATGAAACTGGAGTTGTTCAGTCTTGACAACTAGTCGTAGTAGAGTGACAATGCTATACAGTATAATTAAAGTCCAGATGATACGAGGAGGGAGGTTAGGAAAACTTTCTTTGAATGAGGATGGTTGGGGGAGGTGGGCAACTGTGTCCATCAACCTTCAATCGTCCGCCTCACCGTCTCCGCGTCCTCTGCATGTTATGTGTCTGTAGAGTGGATCTCTGTCGTCCGCGTTGTCACGTGTTGCTTACCTGCCCCATCGCAGTGCTGCAGCTGCACCCAAGCCCTCCTCCGCTGTCTCCCGTGCAATCCCATCTACCGCCAGCTTGCTGGAGGGTTTACCCCATATATCCAGCGTGCTGAATTCATGCATGCACCTTTTCATCTGGGATCTTGTCTCATTTTGCCTAGTCTTTGTGGGCTTTTGACTCTGATTAGCAATGATTGGCACAGATAGACTGTCCCGTTAACAGCGGGCAGTTTCGGTAGTGAAATGCATGTTCAGAATTTGTTGTGACACATGGCACAACTTGCACATGAGATTTTCTGACATCCTCATTTGTCCCACCATTTTCACATATTTACATCCTATTTCACCCCCGCAGATTGTTTTTTTTTTATTTTTTTTATTCTATTCAGTTCTCCTGATTTGAGTTTGAGTCGGACTGTTATCCTTTACAAGTGTGAGTGAGTGTGTCTGTGTGAGAGTGTGTGTGTCTGTGCAAAGAGGCGAGCAGAAATGGTGAGGGTGATGGGGGACGAAGGGAAGGGCGGAGTGGAGCGGTGCCCCCCCCCCTCCTCAATCAGAGGGCTGTTTCCCAGCCACAGGTCCCATCGGTCCCGGAAGCTTTCAGGGGCTCCGTATTCTGCTGGATTTCAACAAGGTATGGGGGTAGTTAAATATTTTGCTAAAAAGAAAAATTAAATTAAAAAAGAAACGCTGTTTCCGTTTTGTTGCCTGCTTACTCTTTCTTGGAACAAAAAAAAAATCCAGGTACAAAAATAAAATGGAAAATGTGTGCTATTTTTGGTTATTTGCTTGTCAGACGTCAGTTACATTTTATGTATTTGTATCTGTGTTAATAAATGAGCCATTGATTGCTGGGTTACGGAATTGAGCTTGATGGATAGGAATGAACGGCTTTTGTACTCTAACATCAGAGGACACAGACAGTACCTGTGGTTTACTCTGCTCTTTGTTGTGATGGCAGGCCTGTTCTAAGGTGCTGATATGGATACATCTCTACTGTGATTTACTGCGTAGTAATTGGTTCATCTTCTCACTGCTGACAGCTACTTGTCACCAGACAACACCGTTTGTCATTTATACATGGAGCTAGGTCTCTTCTATGAAAATATCGCTACACATGCATACATGCATGCCTAAGCTCATAGGAGTCGATATCAAGAGAGGAGTCAAGTAAACAGCACAAACTGAGAAGCAGAATAATGCTACGGTTCCAGCCATTTCATTGTTTCGTTTCCTGAACACAGGTAACTGAGTGGCAGTCGCTGGTTATTTTGTAGTTTAGTCCTGAGTACTATGACATGGATCTCTTTGCAGCACAGGATTCATTATTAAAGGGAAATACGGAGAAACCTGCTTGTGACGTATAGAGCACAGTACACAAATTCTGACAATTACAAATCATTCCGTGCATTGCTTTTGACTTCTTACCTTTTTGGTGTGTTATGTAACCATATGAAGGTCAGTGTCTGATTAAGGCAGTACTACTACAATTTTTTAATAATCGGGAAAAAATGTAGTTTGCTCGGAAACGCGGTCACGAAGCTGTGCCGTTATGTGAAAAGGAAATCACCCACATTAAGAGCAACGAACGACGGGAATTCGGTACCTGAACAAATTCAGGAATGTTTGAAAAGCTTCGCGATGCCGCCCCTAGAGGAGCCCTCGCCGAAGTACGTGGACGCACGGCGGGGCAGGCCTGCGCGGGGCGTGGCCTCGCGGCCCCTCCCCCCCGGTCTATCTGGAAAAGAAAAAAAAACTTTTTTGTATCAACAGCCGCCATCTTGTCGCGGCTCGGAATCGGGATTTTGGGAGAGCGTAATATTTTTTAATTTTGATCCGGGCAATTCAAACCGATGTGAAGCCCCTTCATTCTACTAAAAATAACTGGATCTTTTGCCGTCGAGCGGATTTTTCGCGAAAAGGGGAGGATTGGGTCGGTTTTCGTCGGCTAGAAGCCTCCTGTGTATCTGATTTCCCCTTCAGAAAACGCCGCTTCGCTACATATCAGCGTTATATGCTGTATTGTGTGCTGGGAGACAGCGGCGAAGACGCTAAAATTCACCTCAAAATCCACATTTCGCCAGTCGCGCTTTTTATCCGAGGCACAGATGGAATTTGTGCTAATTAAATTGGACTCGCCGAAAAACGCTGGTTAATCTGCCTCGAAAACGACTTTGGAGGCAGGGAACTGGGTGGTGTCTGTATATGATTTTTTTCTATTTTATGCTTTAATTTTTTGACGCGAAATATTTTCCACCGAGGGTAATTATTAGTGATAATAATGTGGGTGTTGGGTGTTGGATTAACATGGGGTGAATGGCGAAGGCGAAGCGTGGCGCTGTTGCTGCTTTTTTGAAACCCTTTTTGCAGCCTAGCCCTCCTGCTAGCTAGCCGTTTCTTATAAAGGGAGTGTGTGGAGAAATAAGTGAGCTTTTCTTCTTCCTTACCTGTTTCGCTGAAAAAAATATTAATTTCGGTTGAGATAATTCGCTAACATGGCGGAGAAAGTGGACGTCGGACCTCCCAACGCGAAGCGGCAGAAGCTGAATTCACCTGCGCTCTCCGCCTCGGATGGTCCAGGTAGGACAGGCCGGGCCCTGGCGCGGCCACCCTGACAGTTTGTGCTTTAATAAACACATCCCTACATCTAATAGGCGCCGCCGATGGTCTCCGGCGCTGCTCGCTACCTGCGGCGTTTAGCATTTGCTCCGGCACCGTCTTAGTGCGGCAGCCAGCATTCTCAGGTAGTAGTTGAAGGAAACCGTGAAACACGCGCGTTAGATGAAATCAGGCACCGGTCTGACACCAGGTAGACAAACTGGTAAATTTCCCACCGCTGACGATGTGTCTGCGGATTATCATCAAGCTTGCGAGTATGAATTCGTTGCCCTTTGCGGAGTCGCGCGTAGAACCGACCAGAAATCACCAAAATATGAAGCACTACTAATTATACTGATTATCAGATAAACAAAGCCAAGTTACTAATAATAACGGGTGTCACTATTTATAATATTCAGGTAGTGCGTCGGCCACTATAAGGAATGCGGTACATCCACGTGAAGTTTGCCTGCTGGTTTCTTCTTTACCATCCCAGAGAATGATGTCGGAGTTTCGGCACGGATCTGAAATTGCGTCTAAAGGCGATGGGAAAATGCAGTAGAAGCAATTGCGTTCAAGTATTGTCGGTGACTCCGCACCTGTCTTTGTTAATTCAATCCTTTGAGGGAATGTAACGGGGCTTGCGGGTCCGGCCAGAGGTCTGACATCAGTTACGCCCCGGTTCAGTTTGCTGCGTGTTTTTATTAGAAGGAAATTGATGTTACTGAACGCAGGCGAAACGGCAGCGTAGCGTTAGGGCACCGTACTGGGGAAGGCTGTTAAAGGGGGCGTGCCGACACCATGTGGTTCCCCCGCTAGCGCGCTGTCAGCTAGCTGTAGGAAACAGCGGGCTCCGTTTCATTTCCATCCCCGATATTAATACAGTCTCTCGCGTGGCTGCACACGTGTATGTTAAACACTGAGCTCTTTACTGTACATATTAACAGCTGTAAAGAGAGGACAGAGTCATAGAGAAGTATGAATAGTTTTAGGGCTTTGGCTAGGGAACTGTGCCTTGGCCGTTGACGCTGGCAGAGCAGGGTAAACAAATAACATGACACTTGTTTCACGGCTCCCATATGCTTTTAATTTGTTGTGGCTTTGTAGCCCCCTTCAGCACTAAATTGCTGTTTGTTTGTTGTTTAAACCTGTATTTGGGTGTCAGTCGTAGACACGAGGTTTACAGCATCACGTTTAAACAGGAATATCGGAACCAGTTAATTCCTACGAGTCAGGCACATGAGTGACGTATTTCGCCACTGTATAACCAATCGGTGGTGTCAGTAGATGTGACCGATCTCTGTATTGCAGTGGATCGACACAGCAAGTTAACTGTAACCGTTTGAAAGGTGGTGTCAATACTTTACCTTATGAAGCCTTGTACAGTTTTTTTTTTAATAAAATAATTTTGTGTTTATAGACTGTCCCTGTGAGCTGTATGGCGTGCCCTCGTGACAGGCCAAGTCATACGTTTGCTCAGGAAACTTTAAATATTCTTGCTGAATGATGTATCCTCTGGGGGGTCATATGTGTTTTATATTTTTCCCTCATGGAATTGGTTTCTTTATTAAATTGGATTTTAGACTATGCAGAGGGAGTAAGTGTGTCACGATGGATTTCGGAAGACTGTAAGGAAGGTGCATTGAGAATGACATTAGTGTGCCAGGATCAGGACAGGAAGTCGCTTTGTGTTCACAACAAACATTCAGTAGTTGAACCATCTTGATTTTTTTTTTGCAGTTTAGTTCAGTAATCAAAATGGTTGATATACCCACCAGAACTCCTGCAATTCCACTGAGTGCCTTTGCTCTGAGTGCATTGTTCTGAAACAGACAGCTGAAACACACATCTTGAAACACATTTTTAATGGAAATACCTGATATGTGGCTCAATTGATGTATTTGTTTGAACACATAGACATCATAGGAATCACTCGGTAAATCAAGGCCTTGCTTAAAATGCATGGAAATATCATTTGAATCCTTGTCATTATCGGAGGGCCTCCTTTTGAGTTTCAGATCTTCCGTGACTGCTCTCGGGATTCTGAGATGCTGTCTTTTAGTCGGTCTGCTTCTAAGTCCGTTCCCCAGTTTGTTTAAAGTGAAGAAATTGGCAGGGTGTTCTTCCTCTTGCCCTGTTTTCTCAGCATGGGGGGCATTGGCAAAAGACGTGCCCCTTTCTGTCCCCTGTGTTTATGAATTGGAAAACGGACGGAGGGCAGTTTTTACCTAACTCAGGGCAGACTAATAACGGATGTCTGTGGTCATTCTCACCACGCTATTGTCGAGAACACATTTGCAGGGATTCACTGAGAGTCTGTCAACAGCAGCACTGGTTTTCAGCACATGATTGTCCTGTCAGCTTGGGTTACACATGCTTGTTAAATGCAATAAAGTTTGAATCACAGAGTAAAGAGCTGGTGGCAAAAAACAGGCAATGTTTGTGATACAGCATAAGACTCATTGCACCATAGTAAGTTCTATGTATTATTGGTGGAAAACTGGTAACAAGCTTCTTCCAATGCATAAATGTGCATGCTGTCATATGTGAAAGCATATAAAGGGACTATATGAAGCATATCAATGGATCGGACATAATTGATATTAGGAGTAGGCGATATTATATCGCACATGCTCAGTAATCACCAGGGCTTCAGATGACAGGCAAAACATTTGGCCAAACGCCAGCTTTTCAGTATTATATGGGCATTTTATGACGCCCAAA
The DNA here is from genome assembly GCF_023856365.1 of Brienomyrus brachyistius. Taxonomy (NCBI): domain Eukaryota; kingdom Metazoa; phylum Chordata; class Actinopteri; order Osteoglossiformes; family Mormyridae; genus Brienomyrus; species Brienomyrus brachyistius. The sequence goes on from NC_064554.1 coordinate 12,301,656, forward strand.
GGTTAGCAAATTCGGCATATCCTTATGTTTATTAAACGTTACATGACTTTAACTTGCAAAAAGTGCCACCACACCACTGATGTCTTTTTACCTTGTTTATCCGCAAGATCTCTCTTAAAAGATATCGTGGCTGCTGAGCTGTTCCTTTCTTCAGTAACATTTTGGCGCAAATCGCGCTATGGTATACCAAACAGCATGATGTGGTGTGCTCCGCTAACCGAATTTAATAAAGATTGCTAAGTTTTGGGTGTCACAAACGCATCTCATTAATATTTTAGCTGTACTACTAATCTGCTTACCAAATATTGGGCGTAAATAAATGCCCGTATAGTATCGAAAAACTGGCACCCAACCAAATGCTTCGCCTTTGATCTGTTGCCCTGGTGATTATTGCGCATGCGCCATATAAAATCTATATATCGCCCAGCCCTAATTGATCTGGTTAAACTTGCTTTAGCCCAAACTTAATAATGAAAGTTGGATTTTTTTAAACTGATGACCTTTGATCTGTTTAGTACTCTCCATTCCTGTTTTAACTGACACACACGTGTGAGTGAGTCTTCGTCTAGGCTGGTTCTTTGAAAAGTAAGAGGTGATGTTCATTTTTCTGTTTTTCCCCCTTTCACTTAAGTCTTCAGGCTTTCTAAGGAGCAGGCATCAGTGCCAGTGAAGCCGCATGCCAAGCCTTAGCATTCAGGTGTATCCTCTGGGCCTACAGCATATCTGCATACAAAACATCTCTCTGTTGCAATAGCATGATTTGTATATCCGTAGGTGTTTTCTTTCCAGGCCGTTTGCACTCCCTGTTGAGTCCTCATGTATGCCACGTTCTCCTCTTGCACACTCTGTGCATACGTCAATGGCCCCAGTGATCTGAGAAAAGTAGGGGTCTTCGGTCCTCTATGAACAAAGTAGAATCCTGGTTTGTGTTTAGATTCTGTACGTGGGACAGCATATTACAAGTAAATCAGTGGACTGGCCAGTGTGGTCAGTTTGTGTTCAAACTGTTGATATTTCATTGGCATGAGTTTTAAGCAAGAAACAGTTGGTTTGACAAGAATCAATTTTGACTTGACATCATTGAATCAGTGGACAAGAAGTAACTTTGACTGTCTTCTAATTAAATTAAAACAGGTTGGCAAAATGATAATTTGTTCTCTGCCTCACATTTTCCATCATGCCATAGCACACATTATTTACCATTATGTAATTAATGTGATTGTGAGTGCAGCAGCTGATAAAATCATGCACAATTACGTGAAGCAATTGAGAAGCGATTGGCAGATGTGTCATCTTTACTTTTTTTGCAAGAACAGCTTGAGGGCATGTAGTAATTAATTCCTGAATTTCCTTTGGGATTAATAAAGTATCCATCCATCCATCCATCCATCCATTCAGTTAGGTTCACTTTTTTGTTACTCATCAAGCTTTAGACACAAATAACTAGTTTTGCAGCATGAATTATTGCTTTAAATATGTGTGAATAAATGTAAAGGTTTTGTACAGAAGCAGAATTAAGAAATGGTTGGTCCATAGAAGATGGTTTTTTTCCTTTGTGATTTTGGTTGACTGGCTAAAAATGTTTTGTGTTACAGTGAAGTGATAGTGGTATAGGAATTGGTGAGATGTTTTCTGGTGGTGTTAGCCCAAATCTGACTGATCTGAGCCTGATTCTGCATATGATAAACCCAGAATGTTGTGTGTTTATAAGGAGCTGTGACTATTTTTACCTCATGAGCTCCAGTCGATATTGAGTGTCCCATTTGTTGTGAAGGATCATCTGGTCTCTCCAAGTTGAATAGCATGATATCTTCAAACATCCTTATGACAGAATAACCAAGGCACTTTTTAAACTGGGCAGAATACTGAACTGTAAGGAGTGCAGCTTCTTTCTCCTCTCTCCCATTCCTGTTTTGCTCTCTCCTACCTCACCCTCTAAGTCAGTGTCAGATCCAGTGAGATCTTTCGGGAAGCTCAAGGCTTGCACCATTTTTTTCTTCTCTTAATGCGATGAGGCATATTATTTTGTACGTCTGGGGGAAGATTTTTCGGCTAACTCACATCCTGTGTTGCATGTGTATAGCTTGAAGAGTGTGAACTGCATGGTCCTGCAGTGTTCTGGTGGGTACCTGACTATCCACGCCCCCAGCATCAGACCATTTTAAGACTCAACTCAGCTTAGTGGCCTGGTAATTGGGTCTCAGGGTGGTCCAGCAGTCATTAATGTGACAAATCGCAGACATGAGCCCCTGCCTTGACTTGGCCCATCCGGAGGGAACCCAAATGTGGGTATTAGGTTGTTGTTTCCCTGAAGTTGCTTTTCCGGTATCCTGCCGGAGTTTTGACACGGGGTCTGATATGGTTACGGCATGAGGGGCAGCGCACCAGCAGATCCAGTATACAGTCGAATTTGTTAGCAGCATTAAAGACAAAATGGCAAGCTTCTGAACATCATGGTGAGTGTGGAAAAAGATGGACACCCAAGGAAGCGGTTGGAACTATAAAGTCCACTAGAGATGTTTAGTTTTCTTTCTATTCTGTAAATGGTCAGTCAACAACAACGTCCCAAACAGCATTTTTCACAAGTTGTAGGTAACTCTGCTGGATCTTTTTCTTCTTCCTATTCTTGCTTTGCAGGGTTTCACACGTGGTTGGGAGGGAGATTGTACCATTTACTTTTTTTGGGTGTCTGTGGTTCCATAAATGCCGCATGCTAACTACGATTCGGATTTACAAGTGCACGTACCACTAATTATCAGCATCTTGAAGTCATCATAGTCTGCTTGTAAAGTGACTTATAAATTTTTCACAAAACTTTAATTGAACTGAACTGCAATGTAGACTCAGTGACTCAGAACTCTGATATTTTCCTGTCTTTTGGTTATGATGTGGGAGGCCTTGGAAATTTTGTTGGGAAACGTGATTCTCATGTTTGTTTGAAACCTAGTTGCCACTTACATCTTTGTGTTAATCCAGCAAGCCTTCATTTTTAGTATTTTGTGAAGCTATTGTGCTCCTTTTTTTCTTTTACATGAGCCAAACTGAAGGAAAGCTTTGTGCGGATGTGTCATTTGTGAGTGTTGTGAGTCTTGAGTGGCAAACATCACAGCAGCTCTCTGTAAAGGCAAGAAGGGCTTCATACAGACGTAGTGGAATTGCCGGCCGTTTGGGCTTGGAATGCATGCAGCTTGGCTGCTGCTGACTTTGCTGCGCGTGTAATCTGTCGCAGCAGATCTAATCTGTCTCATTAGGGCAGAGGTTGCCATTTTCGCAGTCACCCGCAGCTGCCGACTTCTTGGCCACGCTCATGGTGTAAGGGCACTGAGGCGTCTGGTTATTAAAAGGGTGTGGTGGGGAGCTGATATTGTCAGGCTGGCAGGTGTGTGCACTCCCTGCTGGCTGAGGCGTCTGCCCAGCTGAGGTCTGCTCTAAAAAGGCAATGAGAGGCCAGTGATTGGTCATGCCCGGTGCCCTTCAGTTCCTGAAGTGAGCTGAAGCTCACGCTGCTTTTTCATTTTGTCAAAGGCAATCACAACTTCACTTTCTGAAGGCTTTCGGACAGATACCGTGATCCGGAATATACTGGCAGGGATCCCCATCAGTTGTTTGTCTTGTGTCCAGTTCCTGCTAATGGGGAGAGTCTTTGCTTTGAGTTGTACCTAGGTGTATGACATCATTTTGGATCGTTGTAAGTAATTTGACTGAATTGATCCAGAGATCGTATGTCAGTATTTTCATTTTATTTAAGGTCTCTCTCTCATGTGCTGCAATTTCTGTTGTGAGATATTAACAGCGTAAAAGTGTGCTCTACAGGGGGGGATCTTTTTCAGTAGGGCTCCTGCTGTACTGCCATTTACAGTTGAGTTTAATCCACTTTCCTTTGATTATATTAGAGAAGCAATGTTACACTGTAGACAGTGAATTCCATCCAGTGTAGGATTCATTCCTCCTCTCACACTGCTTCACTTTTTGTTTACTGTGATTTTATGACCACATCATCTGACATCATGTCTCTGCCTAAAAGTGAAACTGAAATTGAGAGGGAGCCTTGTAGAGCAGAAGTGAAACAAACACACATTAAGAAGTTCCGTAATGAAGGAATTAGTCTTCAAGGTTCCAGCATTGCGTGTTGTTAAGGCTGGTTAACAGTTTTAGCTCTGGCTGGTTCATGCAGCAAGACCTATTGTCTGTGAAATTTGGCTGCAGCAATATGGATGCAGTTCAGCGTAGTGCGAAATATTGATGCATCAGTATGATTTGACTGGAAGAGAATGGCAGTGTGTGGGGATGAGTGTGTGGCCTGAAGCGGAATGCCACAATGACACCGTTTCATCCTCTCTGATCTCCTTAACACATATGTCCTCTCCGTTGGTTTCATTACACTGTTGGTTTTCTCCGTGTGGCTCATCTTCTAAAGCCTGTTGTTTGCTGCAATGAGGCCACACCACAAACAAGCCTGGCCAGCCACTAAGAGGCTCCACACTGTGACCAGTGCCTATTTCTTTCTCAAGTTGGGTATTGCCATTGGTCAAGCAGAGTTCCAGTGTTACCACATGCACCCATCGGTGCTTTTCCCTGTACTTTCTATCCATGTGCTCATGGCCCCTGGGCTGGGTAATGTGAATTTAACACTTTGTGCTTAGTTGTAGTATTTTTCAATCCAAAGTATACTGTGGAATAAAGTGGTATAGGGCAAAAATCCTGTCGTTGGCTTTAGGACTTGACTCTAATATGGATGCTTCACCCTAAAGATTCATTGCATGCCTTAACGCGAGGGACTAGACATGAGGTGTGTTGAGAGGCATTTTTCCACAGTAGAGCTCTCTATTGAAGGACCTGCCCAGCAGCGTGTAAAGTGAGGGTCTTGCTTTCCACAGTGCTTCCAAACCAAACAGTACGTGTGGTTTTCCAGTGCTTTGTGAAGGGGCCGCATCATCATTGGCAGCTGTGTGCGTGTGCGCGCGTTCAGCTTGGACATTTGCCAGAGCCACTGATGTCTGCCAAGCAGTGGATTTGTTCTGGAGGAGGGAGGGTGTTATGGAGGCTGGCTGACGTGCGGCAGCAGCGCAGTGCCGAGCGAGACTGCCACGCAGGGAGTGTCTACATGATGATAGGGCCATCTGCGATCGGCCTATGGATGCCGCGCAGCCAAATTGAAGGTCCCCTTCTTTACTGCTGAGACCTCGTCCTGATTTTAACGGCAGTTGATTTAGGTAGCCTGTATGTGACAGAGGAGGCAAACATGCAGCCATATTAAGCATTGATTACTGCACTAAGGTAATTACGGGTAGTAATGGGGACAAGAGTGCCATATGTTTCAGTCTGATCACAAGACTTGAGTTAGGAAATTTAATGTTATTGAAATGATTAAAAGAATGAGCAAAGCATAAATTTGTGTCTCTTCCACTCTTTCAGACTTTGGATCTTTCTTTGACCTGGAGAATGACCTTCCGGATGAGCTCATCCCCAACGGCAGCGACCTAGGCCTGATGAGCATGTCATCCAACGGTGGCGGTGGCCTGGGTGGCATGGTTCCGGATGCAGCCTCTAAGCACAAGCAGCTGTCGGAGCTCCTGCGGGCAGGGAGCAGCTCCAGCCTGGGCCCAAGCCTTGGCTCTAGCAGCCCCCAACCAGGAATGGGGGTCCAGCTGGGTGCACTGGGCAAGAGCCCCCTTGGCCAGGGTTCACCCAGCCACCCTTCCCAGGCACAGAAGCAGGCGCCTGCTGCCCCACCAGGCAGCCAGGGTAATGGTGGCTTGGGGCTCACAGCCTTCAACCAAGCCATGATGAACAGCGGCCAGAACCACGGCGTCTTGGGCCAAGGCGCGCAGCCCCCGCAAGGGCCCCTGATGAACGGGAGCCTGGGTGGAGCTGGCCGTGGCCGGGCAACGCCAGGCCTGCAGTACCAAGGTCCGGTCGGAGGTGGGGTTGGCGTCAGCGGCGCGGGCAGTGCGCTGGCGGAGACTCTCACCCAGGGTGCACCGCAGATGGGAGTGCATTCATCCATCAATGCTCAGCCTGCTGGAAACATGAACAAGGTGAGTACGGCCGATGGCTTCCGGCGGCAGAGAGCTCGTGTGAGCCTGAGTAGTTACCCACTCAGTCCCGAGAAGCTGTGAACCGCTGGGGGAAAAGCCTTGATGACTTTGTTGTCTTTGTTAGTAAAGACTGGGTGGGTCCTGCAGGTTAACATTGACAGTTTGCGTGACTTTTCGGCCTAAATTCAGAGAGGGTCTTTATGGCGTTTGTTGCTATGATTTGTGGCTGATGGTTTAGCTTTAGCTTGAATGATGCTGAAAGGCTGACCTGGGGGTAGATGCTGGGTATGGCGTACTGAGGATGCCAAGGCCTGGGCCATCACTACACGCATGGCTATTTTACCTGACTGCTGAATGGCGAGTGAGGCTGCTGCCGTGGTTTCCCCTATGTAAGTGTGCACATGAAAGATGCTGTGCTGTGCTTACCATTTTCCTTCCCGTCGGCCTGCTGTAAGTCAGTGGCGTATGCAGGTCAGGGTGCCATTGGCGTACAGACACGGGACACGGGTCAGAGTGACATTGTTGTACAGATGCGAGGTCCGTCTTTACCCGGTCACATCTGCTTGTCACCAAGCCTCTGGCGGTGATGTTGGCCGCGCCACAGAGCCATCCTGGCACCTTGACAGGTGTGGTTTCTTCTTCGAAACCAATAGGAAACCAGCTTGCCGTCTTCTGCTGAACTTGAAACGGTGTGAATCCCACATGAAAGGAAATAGTGGCCCCGGTGATGCTGCCGCGTCTCTGTGCACCCCAGTCTGGTTTCGGGTGTCAGGCCCCCCGACACATTTGGCCCAAGCTTGCCTTGCAAGTGTTTGCTCTTCAGCGCTGCTGGGCCACCATGCTGTATGTACTCATGCCCCTGGAGAGGCCGTGTGCTTCTCCTGAGACCGCTGACTCCCCTTATACGTAAGCGATAAGGCCAGCTTAATGAGGTAACCTGGTGAGAGTCCAGGTTCGGTGGTGCTGTTTGGCGCTGTCCCTTTAAGCGCCTTGGCCAGGAGGCCAACCAGCAGCACATCCGGGCTGCTGTGGTTTACATCAGTTCGACTCTCGACCGGAAACAGTGGTAACATTACATGCAGCTATGGAGTTAAATAAAGCAACAGTCACAGCAGCAGTTGGTGCTAACATTCTAAACGAACGTGGAAAAGCCAGAAGGCAACATGAATGCCCCCCCCCCATCTCTGTTTCTGGCCCCTCTAGGGCGGATCTCGGCTGTTAAGAAGAGCATCGTAAATCATGTGAAGTAGTTTTTGTGTTGTAGGCGGAAGGGGTAGTGGGGCCGTCTGAATAGGTGCCCCCCCCCAATCCCCCTTGTCTGGCGGCTGAGTCCACAGCCATCATTGTTGGGGGGCGGGGGCCAGGGGGGTCTGAGGGGGCTGCATAGCAGAGGTGTTCAGCTGTGTGGAAAAGCTCATCTTCTGCTCTCAGCTGGGCCCTTCATCCCAGCAGCTGCAGAGCTGTCACCAGCAGTGTGCGCGTGCCGCTCACGACCAGCCACACGCCGCAGTGTGGCTGCATGTCGGGTCACTCAGCCTGCTGCTGCTGTGCTGTGCTGTGCTGTAGGGAGGGGCGAATATAGCCCATGTGAGGCATTGGGAGGGAAGGATTTGCCTCCATTTATATTTTGTGTTTTTAAGCAAAAAAGAAGCTGAATTAATTCTTGATGCATGACGTCTCAATCGGTGATTGTGTGTCACTCTGGCGTGTGGTGGTCTGTCCAAGATTGTGGTGAAGCTTTTCTTCTTAATGCAACACAGAAGCTGAGGGTGAGGATTAAAAATAAAACTGGTTTCTGCTCTGCTGGGGGTCTGTTCCTGGAACAGTGGCTTCTCCCTGTATGTGTGGTTGGAATAGCGGCTGTCTCCGGGAGCCATGCATGCAGCACCTCTGTGTTCCTCCATCTTGGCCGGTTCCCTTTATAGCAAAAGCACTCAAACAAGTCGGGTGCTGTCCAGGCCGCTGTGCCTGCTACTGAAATGTATATTCAGCATTTTCATTTGGTCTGAAGTAGTCATGCTATTACTGTGAAAAGGTGGACTGTTATCTCTCTGCCAGACATCATGTGATGCTCCTCTACCTATCGGCTGATGGGATTCATCACACAAGACCTATCTAGACAGTCTGCTTACAAACGTTGTCGTGAAATGGCATCATAAATTTAAGGTCATCGTAACTAGATTTTTGTTTTTTTGCACCATGTCTAGTCTAAAAAGTGCTGTGCTAGTCATGACTTCAAAGTACGGGGAACTGTTTAATATTTCTGGACCCCCCCCCCCCACCATGTATATGTCACCATGGCGTCTGACGCATCCATTTTGGAGAGATTACCGCTGTACTGACTGCTGCAGTATGTTGCATCTGGACCATTCCAGTGCGCATACATTCTCATGATATCTTCACTTCTGACGCCAGCAGCTGATGTGGCCCCTTGAGCCTGCCTTCTCACCCTCGTTTGTAGGCCTATTCGCAGGTTGTGCTGCTGATAGGCCCATATTGGACCATTGTATGTTCATAAGGAAAGGCGTTGCCACCAACGGCTCTTTTCTTCTCTCATCAGATGGGCCTTGGAGGGAACAGTGCCCCCTTCGGGCAGCCCTATGGACAGAGCGCAGGACAGCAGCTTGTGGGCACAGGGGTCACCGGTGTCGGCTCCCAGCTCCAGACCAAGTCCCCGCTCCCTAACAGCCTGTCCCCCTTTCCAGCTGACCTCAAGGGTGCTGCCAGTGTGGCAAACCTGGTGAGACCTGCCTCCCAGTCCAGCTCAGGGACAGGGCTTGAAATATTAAGCTTTTTTTTTGATGTGAGAAGCATCTGGCGGCCCATTGCTTATGAGATGCTTGTTCCTCTTGCCGTGGCCGCAGCCCCAGCAACAGGTTCCCCCCGCCGGCATGGTGGCAGGCCCCTCAGCCGACCCGGAGAAGCGCAAGCTGATCCAACAGCAGCTGGTGCTCCTGCTGCATGCCCACAAGTGCCAGCGGCGCGAGCAGGCTAACGGGGAGGTTCGGCCGTGCTCCCTGCCCCACTGCCGCACCATGAAGAACGTGCTGAACCACATGACCCACTGTCAGGCCGGCAAGTCCTGCCAGGGTGAGTGCGGCCCGACGCCGTGCTGCACTTTCGCTTCCATTTGGGTGGCGGGAGGATTCGTTTACCTTTGGCTCGAACACTGCAGTGCTCACACTGCAGTGCCAGATCTGCTTCTTACGCCTAACAGTTTTACCTCCTCTTTCTGCCCCTGCAGTGGCGCACTGTACCTCCTCTCGACAGATCATCTCGCACTGGAAGAACTGCACGCGGCATGACTGTCCGGTTTGCTTGCCGCTTAAGAACGCGAGTGACAAACGGAGCCAGCAGCGTGAGTTTCACCGTGCCCCCACCCTCGTCGGCTGCCCCTGCAGTCCTACACTGCTGTGCTTTCTTCCCCGCTTGACGTTTCAGTGGTAGTTTGACAGGCCTGCACATCCAAATCTAGGGTTATTTACCGCAGAATAAAACGTACAAAGTGTTAGTTACTTCAGCAGTATGGTTACTTAGTATAACAGCACTGAGAGCAGCGCCCTCTGTAGAGCATAAACTCTCCAGTAGACGTAAAAGCATACGGTCAAGGGAATTTCGGTGAGGCTGGTAATCTGAGAGCCTGGGGGAGAGGCTCTGGACTCTGGTAGTAGGCGGAGTTTCTGAAGCTTTGGCTTTCTTATTGGCCAGTGTTCCGTCATCCTCCTGCAGCAGCTGGGAAACATTTTTTATTTGACAGTTGAGCAGGGTCTCATTTTGTCTGTAAGCTATCCTCCGGCACTGCATACATGGCTTGTTCTTAACAGGCTCCTGTTTCTCGGCATGAGTAGGGGCTCTGATTTAAAGACCGTGAGAGGCTTTCTCATGCACTCTGGCCACGACGCTTATCTGTTGTTACATTTCGATGTTTGCAGCCATGCTAGGTTCTCCCGGGACGGGCCTGCAGAACTCCATCGGCCCAGTGGGCCCAGGCCAGACCAGCGCCCCCACTATGAGTGGCTCCACGCCCATTGACCCCAGTTCAATGCAGAGAGCGTACGCCGCATTGGGCCTGCCCTACAGCAACCAACCGCCTGCGCAGTCTCAGCCACAGACACCTGGCCAGCAGACTGCACAGGCGCAGCAGCACCAGCAGATGCGGTCCATCAGTGCCATGGGTAAGCGGCCTGTCTGCTCCGCTTCATTTTGAATATGATATTACACCTATGGCCTATGCTCAATTGCTCCGCCTGTGGCACTTAATGGGCCTCGCTGTCCTAGGCACCGGTCAGATGACTCTGGGAGGTGGGGACTCGGATCACTCAGATGCCGGTCTGCCCCCGTCACTCAGCAATCCCTCGTGAGTTTGCTAGCACCCCACCACGATGCGGCCTTTCCTCTATGACCCGGCCCTTCACGCCTAGGCTGTTTCTACGCCTATTTCTAGTTCTCTGTCCCTTCCTTTGCCTTCCAGTCAGCTGGTTCCAGATGGATCAGGTGTTGGGAACATGGGGAACCTGCCCACCGCGGCGCCGCTGTCAGCCACGGGCGTGAGGAAGTCCTGGCATGAGCATGTCACTCAGGATCTACGCAACCATTTGGTGCACAAACTGTGAGTCTCGAGTCTTCCCAACCCCTCCTGTAATTTGATGGCGCAGTCTGGCACTAATTTTATTATCCTTCTCCTCTCTGTAGTGTTCAAGCCATCTTCCCCACCCCGGACCCGGCTGCCCTAAAAGACCGACGGATGGAGAACCTGGTGGCCTACGCCCGCAAGGTGGAGGGCGACATGTATGAGACAGCCAACAGCAGGGTAGGCCTCACTCAACCTGCTAGGAGACTCTGTCAGTGTCAGTCAGGGCTCTCTGGTCTTGCCGCGAGTGGTTTGTTTCTTCAGTTGCAGAACTCTTCCTGTTTCCCTGTTGCCACTCGCAGGATGAATATTACCACTTTCTGGCAGAGAAGATTTATAAGATCCAGAAGGAACTGGAAGAGAAGAGGCGGTCACGGCTCCAGAGGCAGCCCCACATGGTCCCCCAGGGCGGCCAGCAGCCGGGCCTCCCCCAGCCCAGTGCACAAGGCCCTGCGCAAGCCAGCCGGCCCAGTGAGTGACCCACAGAGTGCCCTTCATGTATATTGGCTGTCGCTAGATTTAATTGTAGATTATGTGAATTTGGTTGGTTTCACTATCCTCAGTCCTGGGGAGTTCTTTTTGTGTTTGATGTAATTTGAGAAATGGTAGTCTGAGTAAAGGTGTATCTCCCCCCCCACACCTTAGATGGACCCGTGCCTATACCCAACGTGCCAAACCAGATCATGAATCGCATGCAGATTTCACAAGGTACCGAGCTCTTGTCCACGTGCCCCCCCATCCACGTACCATGTGCTGAAAGCTGGCCTGCGTCAGCACCCTCTGATCTCTGCGTCTTGCTGTAGGGCTCAATCAGTTCAACCCCATGACGATGCAGAACATGCAGATGAACCAGCCGCCAATGGGCTCTCGTGCCTCCTCACCCATGAACCACCCGGTTCAGATGAACATGAGCTCTGTTCCCCCGGTAAGCTGCTATATATCCGCTGGGTGCTACTCCCTGGAATGTTTCCGGCTAGCTCAGTTATCTCCTCAGATTTGCGGCAGGTTTTTATGCTTAAATGTATGTTGAATACGTTTATCGCTGAATGGGCATCCCTCAGGTCAGACTGGTGATGGGAGAGCGACGTTCAATTGGTCAGTTGACTTCACCTCCTGTGTTGTTTGTGGCACATACCCATTAAGCACCCTGTCGTCTTTTCCCAGTTGGCAATGTCGCCTTCTAGGATGCCTCAGCACCAAAGCATGATGGGAAACCATGCCAACAACATGGTGGGGCAGACGGCCAGCCAGGCCCAGTTCATGCCCCAGACTCAGTTCCCCCCGGCCAGCGGGACCATGAATGTGAATGTAGGCCTCGGCCAATCAGTGGGCCAGGCTGCTGTGACACAGGTGAGAGGAGGTGGGGATTTCTGGCTCGAAGGGGCTCCAGCTGTATAGTGGATCATAGATGATCGCTCAGATCCCTTTTCCTGTTCCGTCAGTGTGTCGTCTCTCCCCTGCAGCCGCCGCAGTCTGGTGTTAACCTCCCTGTGAATCCCCTGGGCAATCTGGGCCCTTTACGCTCCACACCACCCACCCCCACCTCCACGGCGACTAACCTGCAGCTGCTCCAGCACCCTGCCCCTCTGCAGAGCCAGCCCTCTACCCCAGTGCCTCAGGCCTCGACCCCCGTCCCCATGCCCAGTGCCCTCCCTGGCCCAACACAGGGCACCCCTCCCGGCTCCGCCCCGTCCCAGCCACACACCCCACAGCCGGAGCCCTCTGTGCCGCCTCAGCAGCCCACCCCCGTGCAGCCCCAGCCCCCCAGCACTCCGGTGAGACCCTGGTCGATCCTTTGCCCTTCTGTTCCCAGTCACTGGCAGTAGCAGCATCTTCGGCTGCGTAATTATAATGCTCTGTCTCCCATGTGTCCTCCCTTTTGACCTCCCAGGCAGCCGCTAGCGTCGACCACTGTGTGCCCACGCCGGCCTCTGTGGCCGAGGCGCACTCTCAGCAGGCCCTGCCTGACCTGCCCCCCACCGAGGCCAAGCCCGAGCCAAGGCTCGAGGAGCAGGACTACAAGCCGGGCAAGACGGAGCCCAGTTCTGAGGTCAGTTTCCTTTAGGTCAACAAAACCAAAGTCAGCCACACATAACACTGAGGTATCAGGGAGGCTCATGCAGATGTGCACCGCTGTGTAAAAGAGGGTGAATGCTGTTTAAATTATTTCCATGCAGTTTTTAAGGCCATGGTTGTATATTTGTGGATGTATTTTGGCTTAACCATTTCAAAACCTCTCCTAAAGTTGCCGTGATAACATTCAGAATACCCATGTATTTCTTGACGTGACCACTATCATACCATGTTTGGACAATCTATGCCTTATTATTTATTATGCAAGTTAATTGAGCTAGCGGTCAAATTTAACAAGTACCTGGAATTTCTGGAGTGCCCCTGAGGAGAGTTTTTGGAACTGAAGCAGGGTTCATCTAGCCATTCAGCAAGATGTAGGCTATCTGTATTTTGGAGAAGAAATTCTTGTTAGTTTTTATTGTTTTGCTGTTAATTTGTGTATGTTCAAATGTTAAACAGTGTTCTATTTCTGAGCAAGTATATTCCTACCAGGCAGATAAATACTTAAACATTGGCTTTGACAGCATAAGACTGCAGGGGCTTAGTAACCTCGCATTTGTCAGTCATCAGCTGCTCGTAGTCCTACAGTCCGTGATGGTAGTTGAGCTGTGTGCGCCGTTCCACCGTCTGGCCACGGTGTCCCGTTGAATCTCTGTTCTCTTTACTGCTTGCTGCCTTGTACCAGCACGAGGAGGAAACAAGGTCCCTCTCAGGGAAGGTCAAGGAGGAGCCAGATGGCATGGAGCTCAAGCAGGAGCCCATGGAGGTGGATGAGAAGAAACCGGACATCAAGGGGGAACCGAAGGAGGAGGAGGAGGGCGGCGCCAACGGCTCTGCTGCTTCCGCCTTCCCTTCACAACCCCGCAGAAAGAGTAAGACCATTTGCCGCTGCTGGGAATTTGCTCTACACCTGCTTTTCTCTGCTTGTATATAGAAAGTATAATTAATATAACGTTGGTAATACTTGCAGCTCTTCTACCTGTGTTGCAACTATGTTTGAAATGTTTTGAATGTCAACTTCAGCTCACAAGAATGGAGTTAGTCACGAAATAACCTGTTTACAAGATTAATGTTCCCTTATAAACTGTCTTAAAAGGGGCCCGAGAGAAGGTTTATGTGAACCAGTTAGAATCTCTGTAACCGTCCCGGCTTCCTGTGAACCATTTAAGCACGACACGTTCCTCCCATTGCTCTTTCTTTATGGTGTATGTTGTGATCTCCTTATAGTCTTCAAGCCCGAGGAGCTGCGACAGGCACTAATGCCCACTTTGGAAGCCCTGTACCGCCAGGACCCCGAGTCACTGCCATTCCGGCAGCCTGTGGACCCCACGGTGCTGGGTATACCGGTAGGTGTTCTGCGCAGAGCCTGATTCCTCTTCTTACCTTGCATTTACCATCCCTCTGAGTGGTCTTGGCTCCTGACAATTTGCTGTCAATTTGCTGCCTGTCCATCCAGGACTACTTTGACATTGTGAAGAACCCCATCGACCTGTCTACCATCAAGCGCAAGCTGGACACGGGCCAGTACCAGGAGCCCTGGCAGTACGTGGACGACATCTGGCTCATGTTCAACAACGCCTGGCTCTACAACCGCAAGACCTCGCGTGTCTACAAGTACTGCTCCAAGCTGGCCGAGGTCTTCGAGCAGGAGATCGACCCAGTCATGCAGAGCCTGGGCTACTGCTGTGGCAGAAAGGTGAGGGAAAAGCTGTTTATCTGAGGTGAGCGGTCCCGCTTTCGCTCTCTGGGTCATTGGGGCACATAGGATGCAGATGCGATAGTGAAACCCGTGAGAGCAGGCCATGCGGAATGGCCTGGAAAGTCACACCCGGTGGTTGGTCCGCAGCAGAGCAAGTAACCCTGCTCCCTCTGTCTCTGCAGTACGAGTTCTCCCCACAAACGCTGTGCTGCTATGGCAAACAGCTATGCACCATTTCCAGGGACAGCACCTACTACAGCTACCAGAACCGGTAAGTGGGGTGGAGCTTGGGATTAAAGGAGGGTTGGAAGTGAGGCTTTGAGCTGCCCGGGGCTATCAACACCTGCTTATGTCACACACATCACTGCCAGTCCAAAAGGGCTTTCAGTGTCATGTAGACCTACGCTCCAAGTCCCTTTGTCATGAATGTAGGTGCAACTCGTCCGTTTGTTCAAAGAACCAGTAGCTGACAAGTGGAGCATGTTGATCTGCATTCAATATCACCTGATTAAGCTGTCTAAAAGAATAAAAATCAGGAAAATCTGAACATATAATGTGGTACAAGGACTTGGCTCAAGAAATCCTGATGTAGACCACAGTTTAATGCAACACTGAGGATGCACATGTGTTAATAAATTAGATGGGGGATAGTGCAGCCCTGCTTCGGGGATAGTGCAGTCCTTAAGCTGAGCAGATGTTCGTTCAACAACAGATAGGATTTCAGACCTGGAGCCTGATGTACAAGGTTACAGCGACCTTGAAGAGATGTAGAGTTTGAAATCTTGTATGCTAGAGATGTGGGATGCAGGTGATAGCAGACCAGAGTATGTGGCGAGGTCTATCGCAGTGTGTTCTGGAGGCATTTGCAGGGTCTGTTGGGGCAGGCTGGAAGCCAAGCCAGTGAGTGAAGGATGGTTGGAGCCTGGACGGAGATTCCTGTACTGCTGGCCACAATATGAAATGTCATGGACGGGTAGATGAGGTTATGGCTTGCTTTACTTTGGTAGGTAGCACTCTTGTTGGAGCAGTGGGTGTATGGAATCTTGATTATTGTTAAAAAGATGAAATGCAGTCTAGGAGAGAAGGCATGGCCTGCTCATTTCCATCGGTTTTGATAAGTAGTATCTACGCGAGTCCAACATTTCTTTGCAAATTACTGAATTTGCTCAGAATGAGCTCCACTGCTCCACCTTGTGTATGGCGCCTGCAACTGCAGCAGTGTAAATGGCATAAGAATGATCTTGATTGGCACACTGTGCTTAGCTTTTCACTTTTGGCACTTTTCCACCATCATACAGGAACCGACCCATACCTGAGCTGTGCCGTAAGTGAAGCACTAGTCCAGCTCGTTTGGTTTTCCACTGCCGAACGGTCGGCTCGGTAATGGTGTTGCCAAGTTTGGAGAGCGCCAGTGACGTAAAACCTAAGAGATGCTTATTTACGGTTGTCCTATTCAGGATCGCAGGTGAACTGGAGCCTATCCCGGAGGCTATAGGCACAAGGCAGGGAACAACATTGGACTGGCTCCCAACCCACCACAGGGTTGTGGTGGTTGTTGTTGTTGTTGGTTTTTTTTGTTTTTTTACTATGTGCTAATTTTTGCTAGCTCATCTGTGAGAATCGCTGTTATGCAAGTATAAAACGTTAGCGGAATTAGCATTCGCTTATGTAAATTTGCATTACGAATCCATTCCCTTCAGCTGTTCCATAGTATTTTTTTTAAGTAGAAGGTTGAAAATTTTCAGGTTCCAAACTTTTGAGTATGCATTGCGATACTACTAATATATTGAATATCCACTTATTCCTCCAGATAATCCGTGCGCAGAACACTGGTATCGCTGTGCTTTTCAACCAATAAGATGGTGGTGAAGCGAACAGCTTGCTTTGGTCATACTTTCGGCCCTCCTACTAAGCCACGCTTCAGTTCATGTTATGATTCTCGATTCTCGGTGGCAGTGGAAAAACGTGGTTTCAGAGGATGGCATAGTTATCAACCAGGCAAATTTTTACTGTTGCCCATTTTGTGGGGTGGTCCAGGGCTGTGCTTAGACTAGTAGACTTGGTACTAGGATATCTGATGGGCAGATTGTAGCCCATCCCACATTGCCGCATATCCCTACCCTCATCCATCAGCTTTTCCTCTTGTATGTTCCTTCACACAAGGATCTAGACCTCTGTCATCTTTGTTCGTTACGCCAACAACATGATGTATGATCTATGAACGGTTTCCAAATGTTTGTATGTGTAAAATGTTGCCCTTTTTATAGGATATTTTTTTTGCCTCAGGTAGACGCATGTGCCTACAGTGTTGTGTTGCTTAAAATGCCCCCCCATTTCCCCTAGTTCTTAAAGGCATGATTAGAAAATCTCATAACCAACCATCACCATGTAGCCATCACTGTGCTGTGACATTGATGTGACCTGTGATTGCTAACCTGTGATTGCTAACCTATGCTTTGCTCTGGCTGTCTGCTCTGTGTTGTCTGTGATTCTCCCCCCCCCTCCCCCGTGCCGTGCTGTGCTTTGCTGTGCTTTGCTGCGCTGTGCTCTCCCTGCCCGGCTGTGCCTTGTGCGGGTGTGCCCTTGTGTGGCGGGCCCAGCTCACCCAGACATGGCCTTGTCGCTGACAGGTATCACTTCTGCGAGAAGTGCTTCAACGAGATCCAGGGCGATAGTGTCACCCTGGGGGACGATCCCGCACAGCCGCAGACGTGAGTGTCCCCTGGGGCTGCCCTGCCAGCCGTGCCACTCACACTTATACTCACATTTACTGCTGCAACTATCGAAATAACCTGTATTCGGCCTCCTCTCTCTTCAGTATGATATCGAAAGACCAGTTTGAGAAGAAGAAGAATGACATGCTGGACCCAGAACCGTGAGTACTGCCAGTGTTTTCAGCACTGGTTTTAAGCCCAGTTGTCATTGTTTGCACTAGCTCCTGGTTTGGTAGTTACTGTTCAGGCACTAGTCTCTGCTGTTGGTTTTGTTGCGATGCTGTTAGTTATGCCTGGGCTGTGTGAAACAGCGCCACCTGCTGAGGAACAACGGAAGTCACTTCAATGAGCTTTGATGGAACATTCAATCGATTCATTGCGAAACCTTGTCTGTCTGTTTCCACAACCTGTACCTTAGCTGTGAAAAACTAAAAAAGCCATACAGGCTCTCTTAGAGTGAAGTGGCACTCATTGTCTCATCCCCCGGCGCAGGTTCGTTGAATGTAAAGACTGTGGACGTAAGATGCACCAGATATGTGTGCTGCATTACGAGGTGATCTGGCCCTCAGGGTAAGTTCCCTTTCTCAGCTCATCCCGACTCTCAGGCTGGTGGCCAGCAGCCAGTTCACATTTTTTATTATTATTTCTCTCTCTACTGTCGTTTCTCAGCTTCATCTGTGACAACTGCTTGAAAAAGTCCGGTAAATCCCGAAAGGAGAACAAGTTTGTGGCCAAGAGTAAGCATTTGTTAGGGTTTCTTTTGGCGTGACGTCCCTGGGGACAAACTCGTTAAAAAGCTGTTCGGGGTCACCGCATTATTACTCTAAAGCTGTGAACCGTTTCACCCGACAGGGTTGCAGACGACCAGACTCGGAATGTACATAGAGGACCGAGTGAACAAGTACTTGAAAAGACAGAACCACCCGGAGGCCGGCGAGGTCTTTGTGCGAGTGGTGGCCAGCTCTGACAAGACGGTGGAGGTCAAACCCGGCATGAAATCCAGGTGGGTGTTCCGGTGCCGCCCTGGGTTCACTGCCTTCACTGGGCCTTCCAAGCATTCCTTGAGCGCAAAGCTGTACTGTTGGATACGTGAGGAGTGCCTTGTTTACTGTGAACGTGGAACTGAAATCCAGTGTGACTTCTGGCGTTTGTTTTTATCAAGCGTCCTGTCTGCCTGCAGCCTGATGCCGCCCGGTCTGTGGCCTTTTGTTAATGGAGGGTGGCGTTTGAGGCTGCGGGCTTAACGCACGTGGGTGTGGTACTCTCGTGCAGGTTCGTGGACACAGGAGAGATGTGCGAAAGCTTCCCATACAGAACCAAAGCACTTTTCGCATTCGAGGAAATTGACGGCGTGGACGTCTGCTTCTTCGGCATGCACGTCCAGGAGTATGGGTCGGATTGTCCGTTTCCCAACACGCGGTGAGCATGCGTGACTGGCGCCGTGTGATGGCTGCTGTGTCGTTTTCTTGTGGGGTCTGATTAACCCGCTGGCTTCCTTCCTGCAGACGGGTCTACATATCCTACCTTGACAGTATTCACTTCTTCAAGCCACGGGTGCTGCGGACTGCAGTGTATCACGAAATACTCATCGGGTATCTGGAGTACGTCAAGAAGCTCGGGTACGTTCTTTGAGTCCGGCTCGTCGTGTTTCCACCCTGTGTGCTAGTGCAGGTCGCAGGAGGCCCTGCATCTTCTGCGCATACCTGTGCACCCTCGCTCTACGACGACCGACCTCCATGTATGTCGTCTCATGTCAGCATCTTCTGCTCTTTAATACCTCAGATATGTAACGGGGCACATCTGGGCCTGCCCCCCCAGTGAAGGGGATGATTATATCTTCCACTGTCACCCACCTGACCAGAAGATCCCCAAACCCAAGCGTCTGCAGGAGTGGTATAGGAAAATGCTGGACAAAGCCTACGCTGAGAGGATTCTCCATGATTACAAGGTGTTCAGCCAGTCGGGTCTCTCTGCCACAAAATGTTGTTGTCTGTCCAGTCTTCAACGGACCTTACGGGGCTAATGGTAAACCGCTGGCTAATGCACGTCTCTGTGCTTCACAGGACATCTTCAAGCAGGCAACTGAGGATCGTCTGACTAGCGCCAAGGAACTGCCCTACTTCGAGGGGGACTTCTGGCCGAACGTGCTGGAGGAGAGCATCAAGGAGCTGGAGCAGGAAGAGGAGGAGCGCAAGAGGGAGGAGAACAGCACCTCCTGTGAGACGCCAGAGGTATGAGAAGTCGGGGTGGCAGTGTAGAGGAGAGGGGAAGGTGTCATTGTACAGCGTAAAGGGTAAACCATGGGTCCATGTCCCATTTGACCCCGCCCCCTTCATTTTCCCCAAACTCTCTTCTCTCAGGGCACGCCAGCCGACAGCAAGAACGCCAAGAAAAAGAACAATAAGAAAACTAACAAGAACAAGAGCAGCATTAGTCGAGCCAACAAGAAGAAGCCTGGGATGCCGAATGTAGCCAACGACCTGTCCCAGAAGCTGTATGCCACCATGGAGAAGCACAAGGAGGTGGGGTTGCGGGCCTCTCCTGCAACTTGCTGGTGTTTGGAGGCTGTTTGCTGGATGTGGGAGCCTGAAGCTTCTGCTCTTCCTTCTCCAGGTGTTCTTCGTGATCCACCTTTACTCAGGACCTGTGATCAACACGCTGCCGCCAGTCATGGACCCGGACCCGATGCTGACGTGCGACCTGATGGACGGGCGCGACGCCTTCCTGACGCTGGCGCGCGACAAGCACTGGGAGTTCTCCTCGCTGCGGCGCTGCAAGTGGAGCACCATGTGCATGCTGGTGGAGCTGCACAACCAGGGCCAGGACCGCTTCGTCTACACCTGCAACGAGTGCAAGCACCACGTGGAGACGCGCTTCCACTGCACCGTCTGCGAGGTATGTCCTGCCCTGCTCCCCGGCTGCATCATGCTTCAGCTAGGCCATGTGGGCAGTATTTACAGTACAGCCCCGGCTGGTTTATTAGGGTTCGGCCAGTTGTTGTCACGAGCAGCGGCCAGATGATCCTCCCCAGAGACCTGCTCTTCATATTAACAGGACTTAAGATGTTTTAAGTTTCTGATTGAACTATTTTATTTGAATCCATTTAATTACCTTCCTGAGACATGAGGTCATGTCAGCTGCACAGCTTAGTTATGGTCAGTGGGACCAAGTTTGATCAGGGTTTACTTGTGGGGGGAGCTCTTAGACTGCACCTTCAGAGCCAGGAGAGTTAGGCGTGTCTGAATAGGTGAGCTAACGGTTCCTGTGTACTTGGGTTCCTCAGGATTACGACCTCTGCGTCGGCTGCTACAATACTAAGGGTCACGAGCACCAGATGGTCAAGTGGGGCCTGGGCCTGGACGACGACAGCAATGGCCAGGGGGCCGAGGCCTCCAAGAACCCGCAGGAGAGCCGCCGCCTGAGCATCCAGCGCTGCATCCAGTCGCTGGTGCATGCCTGCCAGTGCCGCAACGCCAACTGCTCGCTGCCATCCTGCCAGAAGATGAAGCGTGTGGTGCAGCACACCAAGGGCTGCAAGCGCAAGACCAACGGTGGCTGCCCCGTCTGCAAGCAGCTCATCGCGCTCTGCTGCTACCATGCCAAGCACTGCCAAGAGAACAAGTGTCCCGTGCCCTTCTGTCTCAACATCAAGCACAAGCTGCGGCAGCAGCAGCTGCAGCACCGCCTGCAGCAGGCGCAGATGATGCGGCGGCGCATGGCTGCCATGCAGGGCCGCAGCACGCCCCTGACCTCCTCTCCTCCCTCGGTGGCCGCGCCCAGCACCCCCACCTCAATGCAGCAGGCGAACACGCCTCAGACGCCCCAGCCCCTCCCGACCTCGGCCGCCCCGCCGCTACCCGCCTAATGCTGCCGGCACCATGACGCCAAACTTCCGCGGCAGCCAGCCCCCGACCCCCGTGTCCCAGGGCAAACCAGGGCCCCAATCCTCTCCCCTCCACCAGCAGCAATCCCCGCTTCCACAGCCCCCACAACCCCAGCAGCTGCCGCCTCAGCCTCTGCAGCAGCCTCTGCAGCAACCTCAGCAACAGCCCCCACCGGCGGCTGTGAAAATGGCCCAGCACATTGAGCGCGTGGCCCAGGCGCAGCAGGCCCAGCAGCACCAGCAGCCACTGCAGCAAGACTTCCACCTCAACATGAACGGCCTGCCCATGAATCAGGCCCGCATGCCAGGGCCTATGCAAATGGTGGGGCCCCGCGGAACCCCGGTTATGCAGAGCATGCAGCAGGTACAGTGGCCACAGGGCCCTCAGGTGGCCATGCAGAACCCGCAGCAGGTACCCCCACAGCAGGCCCCAATGCCCCCACAGCAGCCACCGCACATGCAGCGTCCCGTGATGCCACAGGGCCCTCGCATGCAGGCGGGGGTTCCCCCGCAGGGCCTGCCGCCGCAGCAGATGCAGCAGAGGGGGGGACCAAGCAGCATTGCTCCCACGGCTCTCCAGGACCTGCTACGTACGCTTAAGTCACCCAGCTCCCCTAAGCAGCAGCAACAGGTTCTCAACATCCTGAAGGCCAACCCACAGCTCATGGCCGCCTTCATCAAGCAGCGGACAGCCAGGTACCAGGCCAGCCAGCCCTCCCAGCAGCAGGCACTGCCTCAGGCCATGCATGAGGGCCAACCCAGCATGCAGAGCATGCCCCCTATGCAGGCTGGGCCAGTGCAGAGGCCCGGCATGCCCCCTCAGCTGCCACCCCAGCAGGCTGCCCAGCAGGGCATGGGAACCCTCGGGCCACAAGGTCAGATGATGAACCCTGGACACAACCCTCAGATCCATGAGTTGTACCGACGCCAGCTGCTTCAGCAGAGGATGCAGCAGCAGCAGCAACAGCAGCAGCAGCAGCAGGGTGGCATTCCCCAGGCGCTTGGCCAGTTTCCTCAGACGTCCGCAGCCAGTTACTCCCAGCTGCGCATGCAACAGCAGCAGCAGCAACTGGCCATGTCACCCATGGGCCAGGTGAGCCAGGCCAGCATGGGTATGGACGGGCAGCCCCTGCTGCACCAACGCCTCATGCAGCAGCAGCAGCCGCAGCAGCTTCCACCACAGCAGCAGGCCGTGCTGAAACAGCAGATGGGTCCTGCCGCCCAGCCCAGTCCCATGAGTCCGCAGGGCCACATGCTTCCCACCCAGGCCCTGGGCCCTGCAATGCCCGGTCAGGTGCTGTCGCCCGCCCCCGTGCAGTCACCCTGCCCACCCCCCCAGCAGCCACCACCACCACATTCCAGCCCCTCTCCGCGCATGCAGCCGCAGCCCTCCCCCCAGCACGCCCCGCCCCACTCGGGCTCACCCCACCCCGGCCTGGTGGCTCCCATGCCAACCCCCATGGAGCAGGCCCACCTGGACGTGCCCGAGCAGAGCGCCATGCTGCCCCAGCTGAACACGCTCAACCGTGGCGGCCTCGGCAGTGACTTGAACATGGACCCGACAGGGGACACCCTGGAGAAGTTTGTGGAGAGTCTGTAGTGCCGTAAATGCAGACACGCCGTCCCGTCCCGCGGCTTTGTGTGGCTCAAGGACGCGTTTGTGTTGATGTTTGCAAAAAAAAAACTACTACTACAAAAAAATCAATTAATGGAAGATGAGAAAGATCAGCTTGGGAATGTGAAAGTTTCTTACACCGTGGAACTGCTCTTTTCTTCCCTAGCAATTGAATTGAAAAAAAAATTCAAATTAAGAATATATTTTTGGTTCTGACCGGATCTGAAAGGATTGTCCTGTCTGTCTTTCCCTACCCCAGTATGGACTCATGCCTTTTTTTTTAATGAAACTTTACAAAACAGGTATTTCATTGTATTATTCATACTTTTTATTTTGTACCTTTGTGAACTTTAAAGAATTTTGTGTTAAACTGTAAAAAAAAAAAATATCTGGGAATAAGCCAAGTTTTCCTTTACTTGTGGCAGATACATTCTCCCCCCCCCCCCCCCCCCCCCCCCCCAAAAGGAAAAAAAAACCTTTCGAAGGAGCTTTCTTTTCTGTCCTAATTGTAAAATCTGTGCGGGAGATTTGAGTATTCATATGTATAGAATTAGAAGGTTGTACACACACATACACACACACACACACACACACTCACTCTCTCTCTCTCGTTTTCAGAAATGTACAATGTACTGGCCAGGAAGCAGAACTTGTCTTGTAAGTTGTAGAGAATTGCTTTGTTTCAGCTCTGATCTTTGAAATTCTGTTGTCATGGTGATCCCCAAGGGGACCGGCAAACGGGGATCACTGCTGGACTGCTGATTTTTTTGAACGGAGAATTCTTCTGCTTAGCTGTCCTCA
Organism: Brienomyrus brachyistius; assembly: GCF_023856365.1. Taxonomy (NCBI): domain Eukaryota; kingdom Metazoa; phylum Chordata; class Actinopteri; order Osteoglossiformes; family Mormyridae; genus Brienomyrus; species Brienomyrus brachyistius. The sequence continues at coordinate 12,325,109 of NC_064554.1, forward strand.
GTCCACTTAAATGAAACTTGAATTGAGGTTGAACTGTTCTCTAATGTAAATCATGCAGGTTGTTAATGCTATAAATATGCGCAAAAATAATGAAATCGCTGTATAAAAAGAACTCATTTCTTACTTCTATACCATATTGTTAAATAAACTGTGTGCCACAGACTGCTCTGTTGAGTCTTGTGTAACTCAGATTTCAGCCTGGGGCGTGGAATGTCACCCAGACTGCCCAGTGCAATGGATTTGGATGTAAAAAATGTTGGATGTAAACTCCCATTTAACCATTTTTAGGTAGGTAGTAAAAGGTCTCATGTTTTCAGAGTATGAACCCGGAATAATAAACATTTGAGTTTGCTTACAGTGAAGCAAATCAAACTGGCATTTTAACCATCACTATTTATATCCACGGTCGGGGTGGTATCCTGCTGTATCGCCATCTTTGTTTGGGATGCAAAAAACTGCAATTCAAAGCATCAACTAAGCTATCGATTATAATCAAAAGCATCATGCAGATTGACACCTGCACTCTGTCCTATTAGCTCATGTAGGTCGTATTTGCGCTGAGCAAATTGTAAAATGTTTATGCTTTATAGGAATTTGAGGTGCCATGTCTGACTGCTGGTAGGCCGCTTCATCCAAGCCAGGGAGAAGCCAGAAGTGGCACACAGAGCACCCTCAGGGCATCTTGAGCATGGCACAGGACAGGGAACTCCACTTCCTTCAGGATGATGGACAGACCTGACATCATTCTATCAGCAGAGGCAATCAAGAAGTGGTTATGCTGCTACTGTGCCATGGGAAGAGAGTGTTGAAGCAGCCTTAGACAGGAAACGGGAGAGGTATAAGGGCATAGCTAAAATGCCCGTTATACCAGATGGCCAGTCCAACCCTGACCTGAGCTTCCATTGAATGGCCATAACAAGTACAAGTTAGCGTTGGAACAAGAGTTATACAATACATTGCGAATATCTCACCTCTCCGTCAAGAATTGACAGCAGTTCCCAGGCACCACTGAGCGATGCGCGATGTCCCGGAAATCTGTCGCTCTGCTCTTCAGCGGCAGTAAAATTAGCCGGCAGGAAGTTTTACCGCCGCAACCGTGTCCCACCGACTGAAGCGTTTTTTCAAGGTTGAAAAAGCGTTTTTTCACCGGCTGGTACTGAATCTGTTTTTGCGCAGCCTCATGTGGCTCATGTGAAGCGCATAGTATTGTATTGCAGTGCGAAATGCATTACCTATATTATCATCCGATTAACACATGGTGGAAAATCAAATGCTCCCATACCCTGGTCCGCAGTTCTTAGTTAGCTACATGATAATGCATTAGTGGTAGGGGGTCCCTGGTTTAAGAGAGGTACAAAATCCATGTTCTACACACTGTACACGTCACAATCCCGGGATGGTTGTTTCTGAGATGCTGGAACAATCATACTATAGCATGTTTAAAAAGTAGATTACACGGTTTTAGGTATTCAGTAACGGAAAGGTGATTTGCTGTTTGTTGAAGCAGACAGGGGGTACAATCAGCTATATATAGGTATATTCATATATATTGATGAAGAAAACTCATAATAGAGCCAATTATACAGTATATCTATGCAATATTCAGACGTCCATTGACGATGTAGGTAGTTGTATAGCAGATGAGAATTTACGTATAAGAACGTTAATGCTCATTTCAAGTTGCAATCACTGCATGACTTTCCTTACGTTTTGAGGGTCATCTAGGGCCATGATTGCCATTTCTAGACGGAACAAAATAAATTACTGAGCAATAAACAAGTTTTGTTTGTACAGTTTTAAAACTAGCAGGAATATTTTTGATTTCATGATGGAATTACCATTCTATGAGAGCAAACACATTTGACAGAAAACATATTCGCTAATCTATATTTTTTGGCTTATTCTCTTTTTTAAATCACTACATTACAATAACATTGTTATTACCGTTAAAAAACGTCCATTGGATTTAAGGACTGAAGAACCCTCATTCGTGACCTTGAAGCAATGCAATCATCTTGAATATAATTCAGAATGAAAAAAAAATATTTTGCGCACGTTATACGAAACTACGCATACATGCAGAAGGAGATAATTCACCTATAATGATCAAAGTTTGTCGCCTCATTAATGGAAATAATTAAACTGTAGTTTTAGAATTGTAACAATTCAGTAAAGGCAGCGCCTTGGTCGCCTATGTTACGTCATTGCGGGGTCTTCTTCAAGGATACTGGTAGTCGCGTGTTCACGAGATTGCTTCAGCTGTCATAAATACTAGGAAAAATGTCTCAGTGTTTGAATCTTGTCAAATTTGGAGTGTTTGCTTCTAAAGCAGTGAACGCAAGACTTTTATTTTCTGGGCGACGTGTGGGGAGCAGGATTGCCGCGGCGGCGTTCAGTTACGGAGGTACCAGCATATATAACATAACTTTGTCATTCAATACGTATCAAGTCACCGAGACACGTTTTAGATAACGGTATAGTTATGCATCTGAATATGTTTCTTTATTTTAAAAGCGTCTAGTTTTATACATACAAAATTAATTTGTATTGAGTTTTAGTACGTTAACGCATAACGTTAAACTGTACTGGGACCATTGCTTGAACTGGACGTAGTGGTACAGATGGACAGTTATGCTAGTTATTGTTATATATGTATGTTGTCAGGTAAATGCATTAGTGATATATCTCTCTTCATCGCGAGAAAATGAGGTAACATTCTGTGACGGTTATGTCGTTGATTTGCTGAAGCCTTACTCAAAGCTCATTTTATCCGGTTATAGAGATGCATTAAAGCAGAGGTGGAAATTTCAGATCCAGAGAGTACAAATCCAGACCAGGATTTTGTTTCAACCAACCAGTTGAGTACTCTGTGACTGTGACTCTTTATGCTCAGCTGGTTGGTTGAAGCTAAAACACGGTCTGGATTTGTACTTTCTGGACCTGAAATTTCCACCTCTGCATTAAAGTTATGTATGGTATTAAAGGGTATAACGGCAGCTTCGGGGTACAGGTCCTTGTCCGTCAGCTCGCTAGTGCATGTCACAGTTTTACTGTTGCTTGTTCACGTCAGCTAATCCCTGGGCGACACCACGGGGGTGTGTTGGGGGTCTCCATGCTTGGAGCTCCAGGTACCCGAGTCCAGCTGCGAGCCCGGCGCTGCTCCAGCGTGCATACAGCTCGCAGCAGCCGGAGGTGGCTGAGGAGGAGCCGCTGCACACCATCATCAGCGACACGGAGGACGTCCAGGGTGAGCTGCTCTTCGCTCACGTTTCACCTCTACGATCCTGCTTATGTTATCAGTGCTTTCTTTTAAATAATTCCGAAAGAGCTTTTGGCAAATACACTTTCATTTCAAATTCTGATTTGTAGAACCTATTAATTCTGCTCTCCTTAAACCACAGAATGATATGGGAGGCTTAAATCTTTTATTTTTAAGCAGAACAGAAGTTTGCTTTCCCTGTAAGGATCAGTCAGTACAGTAGCATACAGCTCTTCATTTTTTTTCTTAATAAACCGATAGCCATCGCAGTAAGAAGGCGTCGGGTCATGATGTCATGTATAATAATGTTGAAATTGAACATTTATGCGAGTTCTTTGGCAGTTTCATTTCTCTCTGCCCGTCAGGTTCCTCATCCAAACATGAGTTCCAGGCAGAAACTAAGAAGCTTCTGGACATTGTGGCCAGGTCACTGTACTCAGAGAAGGAGGTGAGCAGCGAGTCAGAAGTCTGCCTCATGCACAGCTGTCCTTCATTCTTAGTTGGTGTACCGTGATTCATGCTGTGAATTTAACATTGAGTTGTTGAGTGTGGGATTCTTAGCTTTTGTTTATGGGGGCTGTCTTTCTTCCTTTGCTGTACCATTTCTTTGCGATTGATGCTCCTCCGTGTCCCACCCACTTCCTACCCTCAGGTGTTCATTCGAGAACTGATCTCCAATAGCAGTGATGCCCTGGAGAAGCTGCGGCACAAGCTGATGGCAGCAGGGGGCACTAGCGAGTCCATGGAGATCCATCTGAAGACAGATGCTGCCAAGGGCACCTTCACCATACAGGTAATGACAGGTTCTGCCCTGTTGGGAGAACATGCCTATCAGCTCCATATCTGTACCGAGATGGAATCCTGTAGATATTGTCATTGTCCCAGACTGTCAATCCATCCAACCACCCTACACTGCTGTAGTTCGGTCACAATCCCTGCATTTGCTGTAATACTTCAGATACTGTTCACATTGGCCTGATTCAAAAACGCGTATTTAATTCCTGAGGTAGATGCACTTTGCTGTAGTGTGTTAACGGATAAAAAAAACTCATAATATTGCACTTAGTTTAGTTGTGTTTGTGGCTTGGAAAGAGTGGGACATTGTGCTGTACGACCATATATGTAAACGGTCTGTTAGTGTACATTGAGGACTTTAGTGTAAGTGTGACCCTTTCGGTGGCCAGGCTTCCAATAAGGACTTGAAGTGACATCTTCTTTTTGTTTTTGACAGGATACAGGAATCGGTATGTGCAAGGAGGACCTGGTCTCCAACCTGGGCACTATAGCCCGTTCTGGCTCAAAGGTACCACCTTTCATCTCATTTGCTTGCTTTGAATAACCTCTTTTCTTCACCTTGGATGCACACTTGGCTGTGCTGCTGTCGCGTACCTGTTTAATGCCATCTTCCATTACCAAAGTGTTGTTCCAATATTAAAGAACAGAAGTTTGGAGGATGGTAAAAATCTCTGGATGGCATTATTGCCCAGCCCAAAATATCAAGGATGCATCAGTTGCATCCTCGCCAACAAGAACAATTCCACGATTCATTGTGCATCAAGTTTGACCATTGAACTTTTCTTCTGTCCTTCATGATGTGTGGAACCTCCTTCTTGGACCCACCTGGTTTCCACCCACAGGCCTTCCTGGATGCTCTGCAGAATCAGGCTGAAGCCAGCAGCTCCATCATTGGCCAGTTTGGCGTAGGCTTCTACTCCACCTTCATGGTGGCCAACCGCGTGGACGTCTACACCCAGTCCGCAGAGCCCGGCAGCCCTGCTTACAAGTGGTCTTCAGATGGGTGAGCGAGGCGGTGGGGACAGAGTAGGGGGCGGAGTCATAGTGGGGGCGGGGTGGGGGCAGTAGGTTTTCCTGAGTCTAATGGAGCAATGAGACAGCTGTCCTCTCTCCCTCAGCTCAGGGGTGTTTGAGGTCACTGAGGCCAGTGGGGTGAGACCCGGGACCAAGATAGTTCTGCACCTTAAAGACGACTGCAAGGAGTTCTCCTCTGAGGACTGTGTCAAAGGTGTGGGAGCTGGGGGGCATGGGGGGGGGAGTGATGGGGTATGGGGCTTCATGGTTCATGTTCACGGAAACTAATGCTCTTCTGCAGAGGTGGTCACCAAATACAGCAACTTCGTCAGCTTCCCCATCTTCCTGAATGGGCGTCGACTCAACACCCTGCAGGTGGGCGTGGTCTCTGTAGGCTGGGTGGGGGGGGCGTTTATCCTGACGCTTTAAGCCAAAGGAACGGGCATTGCTGACCTGTTAATATGCAGCACTTTCTTCAGGATAAATTTCCTAGTCAATTTGATTTGTTGGATCTTTTGTGGGATTAAGAATTAGGATTTACAGAGTGAGAGTCAAAGTGAAGCTGGTGTGTGCGCGCGTGTGTGTGTGTGTGTGTTTGTGTACTCTGTGACACGTCGCAGCCTCGTTCCCCAGGCCCTGTGGATGATGGACCCCAAAGACATCAGCGAATGGCAGCACGAGGAGTTTTACCGCTTTATTGCTCAGGCATATGACAAGCCGCGCTACACGCTACACTACCGCGCAGACGCGCCCCTCAACATCCGCAGCATCTTCTACGTGCCCGACATGGTGAGTGTGTGATGGTGGTAGGAGGTGGGGTGGGGTGTGTGCCTGGGCTTACCGCGTCAGTCCTGTGTACAGAAACCCTCCATGTTCGACGTGAGCCGGGAGATGGGCTCCAGCGTTGCCCTGTACAGCCGCAAGGTTCTGATCCAGACCAAGGCTGCTGACATCCTGCCCAAGTGGCTGCGCTTCCTCCGTGGTCAGTACTGAACCGTCTGCTGAAGCTTTGGGCTTCCATCTGCCTTGTGGTTTCTTTGCTCTACTCTGCCACACCGTTGCTCTGTTCTCATCTTCTGTGTGTAGGTGTGGTGGACAGTGAGGACATCCCCTTGAACCTGAGCAGAGAGCTCCTCCAGGAGAGCGCCCTCATCAGGTGAGAAGTGGAATTTCAGGACGCTCGCACTGAGCTTATAATGATCATGTGTTTGACGTATCGGTCTTTTTTTGGGTAGTGTTGCCAGGCAGGGGGCTTCACTTTCTGGGCCCTACTGTTTACTGTTGACCTCTGACCCCTCTGTCCCCTCACCAGGAAGTTGCGGGACGTCCTGCAGCAGCGTGTGATCCGGTTCCTGCTTGACCAGAGCCGCAAGGAGCCGGAGAAATACGCCCGCTTCTTTGAAGACTATGGGCTCTTCATCAGGGAAGGCATAATCACTACAGCCCAGCAAGACGTCAAGGTAGCGTGGGGCAGGGGGCGGAGCCCCTATCAGAGGGCTAATGTAGGCCATCCCACTAACGTCTCGCTCATCCACGGCTAGGAGGACATCGCGAAGCTGCTGCGGTTCGAGTCCTCGGCGCTGCCGGCCGGCCAGCAGACCAACCTGCAGGAGTACGCCTCGCGCATGAAGGCCGGCACCCGCAACATCTACTACCTGTGCGCCCCAAACAGGCACCTGGTGGAACAATCACCCTACTTCGAGGCCATGAAGAAGAAGGACATGGAGGTGCGTGTGTGTCTGTGCTTGGAGGCGGGGTGTTCTGGCTGCTCCTTCGGATGACTCTGGGGTGGGGGGCTCCTGGCTGCTCTGTGGAGTGACTCTGGGATGAGATGGGGGGTCCTGGCTGCCCTGTGATGTGACTCTGGTTGGGATGGCATTTGCTTTCTGTATCCCGTAACCAGAGTACAGTCCAGCTGTGTACACAGACAGAATCCTCATTGGTTTGGATGTAATAAAAATGAAATGTAGCCACACACCCCACGGTAAAACACCTTTCCTTTCCCAGGTGCTCTTCTGTTATGAGCAGTTTGACGAGCTGACGCTGCTGCACCTGAGGGACTTTGACAAAAAGAAGCTGATATCTGTGGAGACTGACATTGTGGTGGATCACTACAAGGAGGAGAAGTTTGAGGACAGCACACCGGGTACGACGTCGCTCTGTGGCTTATTCATGCCGCACGGCTGAAAGGTCACTGCCTGCAGCTGCTGATCACATGTCTTCACCTTGTGCTTTAGCTTCTGAACGTCTGACGGAGGGGCAGTCCAACGACTTGATGGCCTGGATGAGGAACGTTCTGGGTCAGAGAGTCACCAACATCAAGGTACCTGCACTGCCTCCATTCCTGAGCCATTGATGTGACCAGTCCTGTCCCTTGGAGATCTCGCTGGTGGCTGTGGTCGCTTTCTTTTTTTTTTTACCTGTCCCTCCTCCTCCATAGGTCACCCCCCGCCTGGACACGCACCCGGCAATGATCACGGTCCTGGAGATGGGCGCTGCCCGACACTTCCTGCGTACTCAGCAGTTGGCTAAGAGCTCCGAGGAGAGGGCCCAGATCCTGCAGCCCACCCTGGAGATCAACGCTGGGTGAGAGGGAGGAGCCACAAGGGGACAGGGGGTTGGGCCAATGAAAGAAGGTGGGAAGGATGATTTATAGGGTAAATTGGTTAGGTGAGGGTCCATCGCATAATGAGGTGTGGTTATGGATAACTCATGGGATATGCAAAGTGGACAGGGTGGTTGGAGAAGTATTGGGGAGTGTGATTTCATCGGTGCTGCTGTTCTGCTTGCACGGAGTCCCAGTGCACTCGATAACCAGCCCTAAGTAGAGTTTGTTGAGTTAAGCGTTCTCCTGACCACTTCCTCGCCCCACAGCCATAGCCTCATCAAGAAACTCAGTGAGCTGAAGGACTCCGACACGGAGCTGGCCCAGCTGCTGCTCGAGCAGGTACAGTGGCACGCTGCTCCCTCAGGCTGCTCCCTCAGGCTGACCCACGCTCTGCCCTGCGCTCCCTTACACTCATTCGTGCTCCCTCATGTTCCCGCAAGCTCCCTTATGCTCTTTCGCACTCCCTTACGCTCCTTTGCACTCCCCCATACTCCTGCATGCTCCCTTACGCTCCTTTGCACTCCATGTTCCTTTGCGCTCCCGCACACTCTTTTGTGCTCCTTCGCACTCCCCCATGCTCCTGCACGCTCCCTTACTCTCCTTTGCGCTCCCTCATGCTCCCGCACGCTCTTTTGCGCTCCTTCGCACTCCCCCATGTTCCCACACGCTCCTTTGCGCTCCCGCATGCTCCCTTACACTCCTTTGCGCTCCAGCACGCTCCCTCTGCCTAACTTAAAGCAGTTGCCCAGATGAAGCATCATTCCCTGCATCCCCAGATCTACGACAACGCCATGATCACAGCTGGCCTCAACGATGACCCCCGACCCATGATCTCACGGCTGAATGACCTCCTGACCAAGGCACTGGAGCAGCGCTGAAGGCATTTATTTCATCACTGTGGCCCTATTGAACAGTGACCCCAGGCCCCCTCCCCATTGTTTAGCTGAGCTGCTCCCCACATGGTCTGTCAGATCGCGGTCCCTCATGCAGACGACAATGGACTGGTGAAGCCTACCCTCCAAATGACTGATTGCGAAGCTACTCAGATTTGTCTGCTTAAGGACGTTTAACAAGAATGGGAAACAAGTGTGACTGTGTACATTGTAAATAAATAGGAAACCATCATTAAACTGTAACTCATAGTGAAGGATTGAGCTTCATTTATCTCTGTTTGCTGGTATCTTAGTTGATATGTGCATTTGGTCTTTTCTTCTGAGCTGTTTAAATAGTTCTGGTATCAAATGTCAACTTAAACAGGTTTATTGTTAGATCCCTTAGGGATTTGTGGGTTTTTTTGGACAGGGACATAACTGAGGATTGTGGGAATTTGCGACATGCATGAGCAAGGTGGCCTTCCGCTGGCCCGAGTGTGTCTGCATGGTGTTCCAGGCATCAGATGTGGGAAGGTGACTGGTGAGATTGGGAATGCTACCGGAGTGGGCGTGGGATGCTTTTCATACAGGGGAGAGCTAATCAGCTTCATTACAACGATTAATGTCAAATTTGAAGAAAAGGGTCAACGGTAAATATTTAAGTTCTTTTTGTATCAAAAATGGTCAAGCATTTATGTCCACTGAAAAATCCTGAGTCTAATTGGGAAAATCACATGGATATCAGGAGAGTGATGACCTGACAGGCATTTGTGTCATAGAGGCCGGAAAGCCCTCATGACAAGCGAGGAGTGTGTAAAGGTAGCGTTTGATGTGCGGATTTGTAGCAGACATATTCGTTTGTTGACAGTCTGGACAGCGGTGGATGCCGAGAAGAGCAGATCGTGTGTAATTAATGTGCAACTCGTTAGCCAGCCGTGACCCAGAAGCATCAGATTACTACAGAATATAAACTTTAAATGGCTACTAATAGTGCGACGCAGTCATTTTTCCGCTTGTTTGCTGCTACTGGTTTTATGTAATAATTAAAAAAAGAAAGACAGGTTGAATGGACCAAACCGTACATCTGATCTGCTAGCGGGGGGAAAAAATCAAGGGGGCTTTTGAAAATAGTGTTTACTTTTAAAAATTCTCAATAATACAGATATTTATTCTCGGCACAGTTAAAGGACAAAGACAAAGGGCTCAGCTGATGTCTTGCACCTGTAGACGGTTTGGCCGGGTGCCAGTCGGCTGTTAGGTTATGGCTCCCACGGGAACCATGGGTCAGAGTTCAGACAGCCGGGGCCTGGCGGGGGGCAGGTAGCCGGAGCTCTTCTAAACTTCCCAACAGCTGCTGGTGCTCAACGTGGCAGGTTTGAGAGAGGTGCAGCTGCATGCCCTCTAGTGGCCATCGGGTGTCACCTTTCCCCAGTAGCCCTCTTTCACGCTAGATTGGCAATGTTGGCCAGGAACCGCTGCGCCCACCACTCCTCTAGATCAAAAGGCACAAAGTCTGGATCGACAAAATGGAAAGAAAAAAAAAAACGTGTAAAGTTAGCCGCTCGTTACCCGAAGTTGGTTAAAGGGAGACATGCTAAACTCTCTCGTCATTTCTGAAAGGAAGCAGACAGCCCTGAGAGCGAGCCCAAGAAGAGGAAGTAGAGACGGGTGTAACCAGTGAGAGTGGATGGTGTTCTGTTCCCGGAGGAGTGACCAAGCAGCCGGAATTTCAGGCTGACGTCTTGGGTTCCCTAAGGATGCACGCTTTGCTAAAGGCTTCTATTGAGTTTCCTTTGTCTGCATGGAATATAAGTGCTGCACCCATCATACTAGGTGGTGTTTGTGTGCTCCATGTACGGACTTCCTTGTTTTACCTCTTAGCTTAAGCAGGTCTGTCCTGTGATTTACTCAATCAGCACTGAAGGCTCTTTGATAATTAGCCAAATTGTGTTTTCTTTGCTTGTATCTTTGCCCCAGGACTGCCTTGTTGATAGAGGATGGCATCCTGGACTTGGTGATCGATGCAGATTTTTATTTTTTTTTTGCACAGTGTCTCGAAACCTTCCATGTCACTCATGACCTTCACTCATCGCAAGATAAGAGCAAACAAACGATCATGTTGAGGTCTGTTAAAAGATCGTCATCAGCACCTTGGTCAGTCAGGGTCAAGAGAAAGTTGGAGGCCAGTATCAGGGTTGTGAAAACAAGGGCGAGAGTAACAGCCTGCAGTATTCTGTAACAGTAACATTATTAATGACTGTGTCAGCTCAGAATCTTGGGAGAGTGTGGATTGTGAGTTTAGTGACGTTATGGCCAACGTCAATGACGGAGAGGAAGGTGGAGATGGGGGACAGAGGAAGAAGAAACAAGAATGAAATGGGCATAGATGAAGGGAAATGGGGGAGCAGGGGTGGGAGGTGGAGAGCTGAGGATGAGAGGGAGAAAGGCAGCCACTCACTTTTCATGCTCGTATTGGGGGTCTTCTCCAAGTACTGAACCGGCCCCTGGCCTTGCTCTGATTGGTTGCTCTCTTTCAGCTGCTGTTTTACTTCCTGCCAGGCTGGAGAGGGGCGGAGCAAGGTGGACATGGTCATGTGATTGTATTCGGTTTGGTAAAGGCATGCATCCAACACTTACTTTCCTTAAGATAGACTCCTAGGTAGTACAGCCAGGGGAGCCCGTCCTAAGATCTGTGTCCCATTTAAGGGGTGATACCTATATTGGGGTAGGAATTTCATAGCGACAAACCACAATTAGTCTTATCAGCTACCAGGTGCAGGTTCCTTTAGTACTGCAGGGCCAAATGGTCCTTTATAGTCTAGATCCAAAGCTGGAAGGTGTCAGAACAAAACTGGCGTTGCTCTCTGGCCTTTTGTACAAATTTCTGTGGAAGGCTGTTGTGGAGAATCCACCTCACATCGCATGACCCTCGACCTACAACTCTTGTCCCTCCATTTTGTGGGCAGAGAGCCAGCGGCGATCTGAGCACGATTAGAGTCCATTAGGGCGTATTTCACAAGTCCGGGCTATCAAAGTGTGCTTTCCTTCGTACAGACTGCTGACATCAAAGGTGTCTCTGTGTTTGACGTTAGAAAGGCCAAACGCAACAATGACGTGTGTCTCCACGCTACCAAAGGGTATGTTTGCGTTCCTGTTGCCCACAGACTTGATTTAATTTCCCCGCCTCCTCAATCTACTCAGTTTGGCTATTTCAGACTCTCTGCTGTCCTAAAATACCCTGACTGAATATTAGCAAAGAGCAAGTATGAAAAGAGGCATGTATGAATTTCCTTTAATATGCTTCTTAATGGGGAACTAAATGATGAGGGGCATCCATCTGTTTTCTGTACCTGCTTGTCCTATGCAGGGTTATCTGGTCCAGAGCCTACAGGCACCAGGCAGGGAATAACCCAGGATGGGGCACCCCCCGATCACAGGGCACACTCACACCATTCACACCTACAGACAATTTGGTCACTCCAATTCACCTCAGCATGTTTTTGGATGGGGGGAGCAGAGGACCCATAAAAAAACCCCACAGTGACACTGGTAGAGCATGCAAACTCCATACATGTAGACCTTTGTGGGGGTGGAGGGGACGACATGCAAGCCCTGATCACAGAGGAGTAAGACAGTAGTGCAAACCACCCTGCCCCCTACGCTGCTGTGATACTGGGTGGCATGAATGACACTCAACTATGCCACAAACATGCAACTCTAGGGATATGAGCAACAATTCTACACCTACATTCTCACAAAAAGCGATTTTGTACCCCAAGGTACAAACAACATTATGTCACCCATTGGTACGGGAATGTTCCCCATTACAGCTAAGGGTATAACAGGCAGGACCTCAAAAGGTACACATTGGCAGTGTTTTTATTGACTCATTAAGGATTTGGGGAGTATTTCAAAAGACGAGCTGAATGATTCTTTACCTTCATCTTATATCGTATACCATTTATATATAACATTACACCATGAGCAGTGTCTCTCTAAAACCCAAGTGCTGGGATGTAAGCTGAGAATCTTTAAGTTGTGCAATCTGAGTAAATAAGTGACATTTATTTAGCAGACACATTTATGCAAAGCAACACGCGGTTGAGACAGCAGGGTCAGACGGTCCTTGGGGCAATTGGGGTTAAGGGCCTTTCTCAAGGGCGAGGCTGCGATATCACTGATCACAGGTGCAGCTAACTAACCTGCAGCGCCAGAATTGCACGAGAAGCCCCTCCCCCCTTCCCCGGCACGCGGGGGCGGCGCCCACCTTCGTTGACGAACTTGACGTTCTCCTCGTGCGCTGCCGTGAAGCCCTCGTGTTGCTGCGCCGCCGCGCGGTGGTGCCGCTTCCCGTTCAGGGGCTGGAACACCAGCTTGGCCGGCGGAGAGCTGCGGCACACGGGAGATGAAGGTGCAAAACTGTGACTGTACATTGCGTATAACAATCTTAATAATGCTCAGGACATTTAACTGCAACAGATATATTTGAAAGCCACAATGTCTTCTTGCATTTCATATAAAATTATTATAATTTATGTAGAAGCTGTTCAGAAGTCCATTAACCATTTGTCTTACGTTTGCTTACATACTCGAGGCTATCTAGGTTTGATGCATCTTTTTATGAAACCTTAAGCCCGCATGCTTCCTATACTCGCCGTGGTCGCTGTACTGCGGATAGAAAACATGACTGGTTAAAGACTTCGGGTTATAAAATTACTGCAGGTGAATTCAATACACAATAGATTTAAATCTGATGGTTTAATCTTCCCCACGACAGCTAATTAATATCGATCATATAGATGCACGAGCAGAACAATGTAGCTACTTAACGACGTTAGAATATATAACGCAGAAACACGTGATAGATTAGTGCATACGACGACTTTAACTAAAACTTTGTAGTAGGCAACATATTGTGTGTATAGTATCTATGCGAAGAATTCTAACCATGTGATCTCTCCCGAAATACGGCGAGTTAACTATTTACGTGGGCATGGCCAGTCAGACGTCTACCGACCAAGCACACTTTACTCTTCCCGTAACCTTGCTTCTTTACAAGGTCACCCTCACTGGATTTCAAGACCATGCAAAAAGGCCGAAAACGTCCCGTCACCGGGATCGAAACTCCGCTGCTATGCAATAGCAAGACATGTGACTTCGGGGTCACGATCGACACTGTCACCGGCGCACTGAGGGTGTAAGATCTCCAACCCAAAGCAGCACGTCTGCTGTCCGCACGTCGAGGGCACTTACTTTGTCAAAGCCCAAGCGCCTGATTTGATCTTAGCCTCGCTGACTTTGATGTCGATCTGCTGCGTGGGACCTGTGTGCGTTTGCAGAGGAATACAGCAGATCGCATGTGTTTTGTCACCCTGCACACGGAGCAATTACAATCCTCTCGCAGGTGGATAGTTAATAGGTAGTTGTTTCTACTGTTAAGTAATAACAAGCAAGACAGTTACAAAAAGGTGACAAAGACATACCTGTTCTTCGCTGCGTAACAAGTTTGCTGGGACCTTTGGTTATCGTGTACATCATGCGCTTAACGATTTACCCCTCCACTGGCCAATATCACAGAGGAAAGTACGAAATCCCAACTGATCAAAATCAGAACAGCAAAACGATCAGATGGGAGTAAAAATCAGTAATTTGTATTAAAAACTCGAAATGGTTATAAAAATGGTTATTTTGTCTATTTCTTCTTCACCGTCATTCAAAATGACGAAAATATAGTAACGGATTGTATCTCCTTTCCGTTAAAATGCAGAAGCACCACAATAAAAAGCAATCCGTATGTTAAACTCTGTCACCAGAGACAGCAGATCAGTAACTCCCTCTGTCGAGAAGCCGGAGTAGCACCGTCCGTCCGGATCAAGCTTAGCTGTTAACTTCCGTCGTAAATTAATCATGCAGATGGCTGTCTAACCTGCATGCGCCACAGGTCCGTCCCTGACTGATCGGGTGCTAGGTGTAACTTTGGGCGCTGTGGAAGTTATAGTGTAACGGGAGCGCAATCGGGCCCCGTAGGCACTTCGCCGCTGACGCGCGCACACACCTCCGTACGCTTAAAGGGGAAGCGGCGGCCGGCGGGTCCGCTGCCCTTTTGCCTGCAGACCCCCGCCAGTCTGTGCTCAGGTGCCACATGGGCAACTTTGTTATCACTGGCAATCAGTATTATCAACCCCGGGCACAGTTTCACTTTCATTCATTTGCCTTAGATATAAACTAGAAAAAAAAAATCTGTTAGAGAGTCTAGCTAGTCCCTGCTTGTTGCGTAAAAGTAGGTGACCTTATGCTTGTATTGCAAAAAAAGGGGAGACTGGGGGTAGGACGCAATGAGAGGCGTCAAAGCAACGCAAATATACGCACAAAAAGTAGTCTGGCAGTAGAAAGAAGATGTCATAATTAAACAAGCGAAATCCCGGACATTTCAGGAGTTTCTAGGTCCCAAAAAGAGGATGTATGGCCACCATTTACTGCTCAGCAGCAGTTTGTCAGACCGGGATCCAATCCGCCGATACGGAGGCTGTAAGGAAAGGACCTTCGGGCTGATTCTTACCCTGCTTGATGATATTTAACTCAGTCACCCGACACGGCAGCTGCGGCCCCCAATTACTGTGTACTGATTTCTATAACACAGCGCTTAGCTGTTTCTTTAATGAAATACCTACAATGGCACTGAATGGTTACATTTGCTGTAGTTATATGGGTTCCCTAATAAGCCCCAAACGAGTTGACAATAATTTGATAGTGATTTAAAATCCGATTTATGTCGAGGTTACAAACTCCTCGAAACTGCGTTATTTTTGCCCTTATCGGAATTCAAACACATGCCTGGAGCGAAAGGTTTTCATACTAAGACTAAGACTATATATATATATATATATATATATATATATATATATATATATATATATATATATATATATATAATATAAATGAAGCTTTCCTTCCCCTGCCTAACTAAAATAAACATAGATTCATTCATAAAATGCAGTATCAGTGTTAAATCACTACATAGACCAATTATTTGTTCTGCCTTCAAGTCCCACTCGGAAGATGCGATCAGAGAGCTGGAAAATCGTAATTACGACACGAAGCGTCTTCAAGTGGTTAAGTCGAAGCAAAATAGAGGCGATAAGAAAGGTACTTTTTGTTTTGCTGTATTTTTCATTCTGATTTGTAGCGTTAACAGAACCTTTCGCAGGTACCAGTAGCAGGTAGCCTAGCTGACCAGTTAAATATCAAATACTGAGACAAAAATATTTTTTGCCACAGCACACAATTTAATAATCTCCTCAACATTCAAAACAATTCAGAGTTTAGCAGTGTCACGCTACATAAAGTGTATTACTTTCAAAATAATGATTTTTTTTCCGACCCGACTTGAAGGC
Organism: Brienomyrus brachyistius; assembly: GCF_023856365.1. NCBI lineage: Eukaryota > Metazoa > Chordata > Actinopteri > Osteoglossiformes > Mormyridae > Brienomyrus > Brienomyrus brachyistius. The sequence continues at coordinate 12,341,051 of NC_064554.1, forward strand.
AGGGTTAAATATTTGCAATGTGTTACAAGATGTGACGTCACTAGAGCCTTGTACTTTCAAAGAGCTGTCGAGATATTATCAGGGGCGTTTAGTAATTCTATAGTAAGGTGTACAAGAAACAGTCAAACATATCATTTAAAAAAAAGTTATTTAATATTAAGAATAGTTTAAAACATACCCTGTTTAAGACACGTTTCTCCATGTTTAATTTTTTTAAGTGCATTCCAAACATGTATTTTTCCTGCAATCCAACTGAAAAGTAAGACATTTCCAGTGGTGAAATGGACAGTATGTGTTAGGTTGGCTTAGGAGGGACTGGTGGGTGTTTTCTCCAGCAGACACAGGGTCCCCGAAGAAGCCTGAGGAATTTCTCACTCTTATTGCTGCAGGTTATTATTTCCTGAATCCTGATGTAAAGTGGGAGCCTCTGTTAACAGCACCTGACTCTCATTTGCTGCGTATCTGCTGTTATAGTGGAGCACCTGCACTGGGACTAATGGTGGTGATGAAGGGTGAGCCTGAGGGTTACAGGCCGCGGAGTTTTAGCCAGAAGGCCAGGTTGTGTGGGCCTGTAATCCTGATGTAGTGTATGTGAGGCAGAGCATTCTGGGTAATGTGTGTTTGTGTGTGTATGTGAGGCAGAGCATTCTGGGTAATGTGTGTTTGTGTGTGTATGTGAGGCAGAGCATTCTGGGTAATGTGTGTTTGTGTGTGTATGTGAGGCAGAGCATTCTGGGTAATGTGTGTTTGTGTGTATGTGAGGCAGAGCATTCTGGGTAATGTATGTGTATGTATGTTAACCCCCCGCCTGCACTCTCTCCTAAAGTGTGTAACTGCAGCGTCCCCCTCAGTTGCCCACCCCTCCGTCTCTGTCAGGTCCACGTGTAACCTTTGCCGAGCCTCATCCCCCTGCCACCGCGTGCTGATCTTCAGTAGGCAACTTCACAGTCCTCCCTGAGGCTATCAGTGAGGTAGCTGACATTCAGCACATCCTGGTAGTACTGCTTCTCCACGGCTGTGTTGACGGTCCAGCCAATCAGTTCCACCCCACGCTCGGCCCAGTACTTCACATAGTCCCTGAGGGCAGAAGTGAGGAGGAATGTGGGTGGAGTAACGTCAGGTCACAATGTCACATCTATGATTTATCAAAGAGGTTAAATGCAACAGCACAAGCCTCCTGCTGATATTAATAAGCAGCTGTCTGGGTCACAATCACAGGGCTGTGGGAATGAATATATGGTGCTATTCTGGGTGTACTAGGTACACACAGTGGTTAAGGACACACACCTGCTGCAGCCCTCAGTATGTTTACTAGGACAGTTCAGGCTTCTTAATTACAGGCTGCTGCTTTGGACAAAAGCACCTGTCAGGGTTCAGTGTGAGGGATTGGCTGTAATACCAGAAACATTGGGTGAGATGGGTTAGCTGGTGGCGTGAGCACAAATGTGAGTGTGAGCAAGTGCTGAATGCGAGTATGAGTGCAAGCATGGGTGTGAGCGTGAGTGTGATAGCGAGTGTGAGTAGGAGTGCAAGCTTTAGTATGAGCATGAATGCAAGAGTGAGTGTGAGTACAAGCGTGAATGTGAGGCCGAGTGCGAGTATGAATGCAAGCATGAGTATGACTGTGAGCTTGAGCGTGAATGTGAGTGCAAGCCTGAGTGTGCACACGCACGGGGAGATGACGCTCCGGTGCACCAGGAAGGCTGACACGCCGCAGAGGTCCCACAGCAGGTGGTGGTGAGCCCAGTCCAGCAGCACGTCCAGCAGCTGCAGCCAGTGGTGCTTCCACAGCGCGGAGAAGCGTGGCGTGCCATCCTCCTGCCGGCTCAGCCTCCACGGCCGGTGGGTCAGCGCCGTCACCACCTCCGGGTCGGCCTGCCGCATCTGGGCCCGGAGGGCACATGTGGATACAGACATGAATGTCTGAAAACTTGCACGCTGCGCCACTCCAGGGGAACAAGAAATGACTGTATATGATGACCTCGTGCCTCAGAGGTGCCCCCCAGTGACCAGAACTGTACCTTGTAAATGACTTTGGGCTCAAAAGAGCAGACAATGCTGCTGTTGTAGAGCACCGGGTTGGTTCTGTACATGTCTCTCAGGACAGCGACGGCCTGGAGTGAGGAGTGCGAGAAACACAGTTTGTTAGCGTGGCCGTCAAAGCGTAACTCTGATCACCGGCTTAATCCATTGTCAGATCTGCTAGCTTTAGTTAAAAGGCAAAATCATGCACTGCACACATTTAAGGCAGGGGTGTGTGCGCCTGCCATTGAAGCCCCGTGTTTGTCAACAGCTGCATTACACAGACGGTGACACAGGGCGGGGCAAAGTGCATTGTGGGTACGAATTCCTTTCACGATCTGAGCAGCTGTGCGGCTTCACATATTTGCCGGTGCTCCTGTGGCCCGCTGGGGGAGTGGAGCCACTTTTGAGTCCCTAGTAAGTCCAGAAAGAGGTGTGTCAAAGACGGCCCTCTGACTTGGAGCGACACTAAAGTGCTGCCCGGCCATAGGCAGCGATTCCTGTAGCCTGTACCTCATCAGGGTGACCTTTGACGTCAAAGAAGATGGTCAGCTGGTGCCTGATACATTCCTTAACGGCTTCCTGCACAGTTGGGACCCTCTCTCCCTGGAATCGCTCCCTGGTTGTTTCCAAAAACCACAAAACATTTGTTATTTTCTTTTCTGTACTCGTGGCCCCACGTCTAGCATGACGCCCCATTTATTCTGAGGTAAACCCTTAAAACTCTTCACTAGCCTCTGGCAGCATGTAACAGGTGTCTCTATATATTAAAGTCAAGCATCTTTACAACAGCAAAACCAACAAATTTAAAGACAGTACATTTTACTTACTTAGCAAACGCTTTAACACGAAGCGATACACGTTTTTTTGTGAAAACAGGGTCAGCCAGCCTTGAAGCAATTTGGGTTAAGGGCCTTGCTCAGGGATCGGCCTTCCGATTACAGACATAATGTCCTAACCTGGTGAGCCATACACTGCTCACTGCCCAGTACACATTTGTTAATGTTCTTTTGAGGTAAAATCCTGTATTACACAGGCTCATCGCTTTGCAGGGACATCTGCTCACTTTCTGGAAGATTTCTGCATTCCTTCCGCCTGCATCACATTTAGCAGGAATATCATCACACCTGCTCTGTTTCAGGAAATTTCCGTAGCTTACAGACTATTCAGACCGATCACGACAGCTGCAGCAAAACCGGCAGTAGGATGCGTACGAAGCACATCCTCCTCTCTCCGCTCACCTGAGTCTGTGCTTGGCAGAGGCGTCCAGCCTGCTGACCTCAGAGAAGCGTAACACGCTGAGCAGGCCCGAGCCGTTGGTGGTGCGATCGACGGTCTTGTCATGCATGAGCACAGGCACGCCGTCGGCTGTGAACTCCAGGTCCAGCTCCACCCCGGTGGCGCCGTTCAAACGGGCCTGGGGAGGTGAGATGGAGACAGACAGGTGATGGGAAAGAGGGAAAAATACAAATGCAGGAGACGCCATAACAAAATGGCCACGCGCTTCAAGGCAATTTCAGATTTCATGCTTCCTGTCTGCGTCAAACTACTTTATGTTTTCAATTTATCTTTGTTTTCCCCTCAGAAATAAAGATGCTCTACTCCTCCTTGTCCATTCTAAGTAGCCCAGACCCTCTGCTCCTCTGCGATTTTCGTCTCCCTGTTCACCCATGCTATGTGATGACCACTAGAGGGCGCGCTTGTCCACTAGATCCCATGGTCGGTCATTCATATCGATGGGCATCAAACAGTGTGGTGTTTTTTGGGTATGAGCTTAACGGCAGCAAGTTTCAGTGTCATGCGGCTGTACCTCTGGGAAAGGTATTTAAGCTGAGCCATCCAGTAACATCCGATCAACTATGGAAATAAATGTTAACATCTACTGTGAGAAACTCCACATATCAGCAGATCTATCACCTAGCTTGCCGAGTACCTCCTCTGGTCTGCAGCATCTTCAGTCGGCGCCGCGTGCCTTAAAGGCGCACCTTGTTCTCCTGTGTAGCCTCTCCCTCCAAGGCTACACTTATTAAGTGATTAATTGTAACTGCACACCAAAACCTTGCAGCTATTTGAATCCAAGTGGCCTTGTATGCGATTTTCAGGTTTTGGGCTGCGTTAGGCTGCACTTAACTAATGGCACCGAACCAGTGCAAGGCGAGGGTGGGGGTGTGAAGGACTAAAAATGCAGTAAAATGACGACCTGGTGCTAAGTTTTACACGGGATTTGTGAAGAAATGGAAAACTAGAGTAGCACAGTTTAAAAACCACACGCCACAAATTTGTCGTCGTATATTAGCTGGTATGCGATGCAGGGCAGTAGATATAAGATAATTCGATTTCCTTCTTTCTGTAGCCGAAGATGGACATTCTACATAATGTCATAGCGATGGAGCGACAGAGCTGACGATCACGACGGGCATTATTGTCCTTTTGTGGAAACTGCCCACAGATCCATCTTGGAGATCTGGCTGTACCCTTGTCCTTCACTCACCTCCCGGATCGCTGCAAGGGTGTTCTCAGGAGCATCGTGTCCCGCTCCTCGGTGCGCCACCACTGACACGCTGCCACTGCCGAGCCTGGCCGGCCGCAGCACCTGCTTCGCCCTGTCAGCCGGTACTTGCGGGTAGCGGAAAATCACCAGGAAAACGTAGAGCGATGCGGTGAAAAGGGACGAGCAAACGGCGCTTCTGGATGCGAGCAGAGCCAGTATGAACACAACGGAGAAGCACGACAGCTCGTCTCCGATCTGAAGCATATTTACAACAGTGTATGGCGGAAAGCAGCCGACTGCGTTTCGGCGCTCACGGATCAGCAGCTCCCGGTACCGGCGTCCGGTTCGGCGGTGTGATGGAGCCGGAGGCGGAGCGCTGCGATTGGTCAGACGCTGAACTATACTGAGTCAGTTCGCCGTGATACAGGGGCGCAGCCGGAGTAACAGCAGCTGTATCCGCAATGATCGGTATGGGGCTGTTATTGTAGCAAAATTCTTTGCGAATGTGTATGTAGAGTTGTGTGGCTGTAAAAAGTCGTATGCCCTGACGGTGTTCCACAACTAAGCCCTCAAAACCTCCAAGCACAGACAAAGCTCCACACGCATTTGCAGATCTGCCAGGCAGAAGTGTAGGAAGAATCATATGTAAAAAGCCTGAGGCCCGCCTGAGTTGCAACTAATGACTTGTTTCTATTTCCTGCTCTTGAAGCAATATATTTAGACTTTTCAGCCATTAATAGCTAAGTACGCATTTACAGATTTGTCCACACACGAACAAATCTCAGTACACTTGCAAATCTCATTACACATAAATATCTGATTACACGCACGAATTCCTGTACACATTTGCACATTCCTGTACATATTGCAAATCTCAGTACGCATTTACACATTCTTTTACACTTTCACAAATCTAACTACACACACACGGACTGAGATACAGTCACACAGCTCTCCACACACGTTTGCAAATAATTTTGCTAAAATAACAGCCCATAGACCGGCTTCTCATGCCGACCCCGTCACGCCTTTATTAATACTTAACACTGTCCGCTTATGTAACAGGATGAAAAGCAGTCACTCCGTAATATGTGTATATGTATTTCTCACGCCCTGCTCGTCCGATCCTCCTCTGTGTCACGCCCCCTCCTTAACCTCGCGTGGAATCCCAGCGTTTACCAGCTGTTTTCAATCCTGTGCAATTGAGTTCCCCTAATAAATCCCTTAATTGTTTTTGATCCTACATCTCCCTGCTCCTGATTCCCCGGTCTGTGTTACTGCGTGGCAGTATATATATATATATATATATATATATATATATATATATATATATATATATATATATATATATATATATATATATATATATATATATATATGTGTATATGTATGTGTATGTGTGTATGTTATATATATATATAACACACACACATTTTTCTTTTCTTTCACCTTTTTCCTCCTCCTCGTTTATCTACATACGTGTATTAGTTCAGACTCCCTTCCGATCGGGGGCGCTGGACCACGAATGTTCGGCATGGCAATAATCCTGGACAGGAAATTTATCCTGAATAAATCCTGTACGGAAGCACTGTCGCTTAAACTTCTGCTGTTTTTCTGTCCCAGCACAGGTTCGTAAATATCTGGGTTTAATAGTCATATATGCCCAATATCAGACGCAAATACCGTCCCAATTTTCGCTTTATTAATTTGTACCAAGTTGTGGTTTAAAGCCAAAAATATATCTTTTTGTTCGGGAAATGCTAAGCGCTAGTTAGCGGAAACAAGCTATCCGCCTCTATGTAACATGGTTAGCTGGGCGCGGGAGTTTGTTTTAAATACAAAGGACCATAATATAATGTAGCATTTAAATAAGTGGGTTTATTCATTAATAACATGCAAACTTATATTTGCGTTGCGTTGTTTTTTGTTTGCCTCATTGGTTGTACTGTCTCAAGTGTAGGTTTATTTTTGCCTTTGTGAATGAGTCAGTGCGAGAAAGAAACGCAGCCCTATATCGGTCTATATTAGGGGTCCTGGAGAGCTACTATCCAGTAGGTTTTCTATCCTACCCGGCTTCTCATGAGCCACACTTGTTCCTGGTATTTACCTGAGAGCAGGTGTGGCTCATCAGAAGCCAGGTACGATAGAAAACCTACTGGACGGTAGCTCTCCAGGACCGGAATTGGAGACTCCTAGTCTATATATTAGGGGTGGAGATTGACAAGGACCTCACGATATGATGCGTATCACGATACATGGGTCGCGATACGATTGTGATGCTATACATATTGCGATGTACTGCGATATTCTACAGTTAACTGAAAATGTAAAAATAGAGCTGAAATGCAAGTTGCTGTGTACGATCCGGGTGGTCTTAATGAAAGTTATTACATTAATAATTCAGCCAAAACAACATAACTCACTTGAATTTTAGCTTTATTGTCTTTGCATTTTAACACAGTGAACTAGTGAACACCAAAAACGTCAACATAAAGTTTATAAGATTGAAAATAAACTGTATCTGGATGGTGCCTGCTCAAATGAGCTCGTAAATTGGTTGTGTTACCTGAATATTTTACAGAAGCGTAACACCAATTAAAAAATTGTGTTTCTTTTATCCAAGTCCATACTACCTGGTTTATTTTAAAAACCGAAGCGTGCCTACACGTCGCCTTTACAGGTTGAAGGGGCCGCTCTATTGACAACCGCTCGGTCTGGCATCTTTTGCGATTTCACGCTGCCAGACATTCCAAGCGGCAGTTCGAAGTGTCGAGCCGTACAGCAACATCTACAGGAGTTGAGATTGTAGCTGTAGGAAATCCCAAAACGTCTGGTTGTGTTTTGCATGATTCTCCCCCTCGGAAATATCAATTTTTGGAGCTAGAAATTGATATAGTATATCCTGAAAGGAAATATCGGGATATACTGATGGATTGATTTTTTTTTTTTGCACAGCCCAACTATATAAATTTATTTTCTCATTTGAATTGTGAACATGTGTTGTTGCAATGTGCATATCTATTGCATTTTCTTTTTTTTGCATTAAGCTATTTCTAAGTTTGAGAAGAGATTGTGAGATTGATCATAAGTAAATCCTGTACGGAAGCATCGTCGCTTAGACATCTGCAGTTTTCCTCTCCCAACACAGAACTTTGTCGCCTTATATCCTTTTTTGAAGAACACTGGCCTGGCCTTGCAGCTACGTTGATTACCCTTTAATCGTCACTATGAAACAGGCAGGTCCGACTATGCATGTATTTCAAAGCTCTCAGTGCCGGTAACCATGGTTTCTTAATATAATGTTTAATCTGCCTGCATATAACCGCAAGGAATGCAACTGACTTTTCAGGTGTTTCGACCAGAACCACAGAATGACCATTTTACTTAAAAAAGCCAAAAAATAAGACACAACAAAAATGGTGTAAGAAATATGAAAAGAACAGCAATGAACAGATTTATGTGCATTCTTTTTAATATTTTAAAAAATTACATATTCAAAATAACACAGAAATCCTTTATTTTCTGTATTGGAAAAAAACAGAAGTGTGATACTTGTGGACATAGGCGAGGTTCTCTTGCAGTTCGTGTGGATGCCCGATTGTCAGGCTCCCGTCAGCTTACTGTGTGTAATAAAAAATATATCATCAGTATAATGTCTATATGGGAAGGCGTTTGGATGTGTACACTCGGCCCGCGTGTCGTGTTGCCCGGGGTGCGCGTTTCGGAGCAAGTATTCGGGGGGCTGGGGCGTCTTCGTACTCCCCGGATGGAGAGCTATGCGGAGTCCTGCGGGGGCCGAGCGGATGTGCTGAAGCAGCCGGTCGCAGTGGCTCGGATTGCGGTGTTTGTCCCGCACAGCCTCCGCATTCTGACGCAGGAGCGCTGGGTGGATGGTGCTAGCAGACTTCAGTACCTCTGTGAGGACCAAGACACAAAGCGGTGGGTCAGGGTTACCCGAACAGCCATACAGACACCTTCCGGTCCTACAGCTTCATGTTCTGAGACTCCGGAGAACTATCCAAAACTCTGAAGAGTTTGAAGTAATGTAGACAAGGTTTAGCTATTTGGCAGTTGTCAGTCCCGGCCACCTGGTGGCGACAGTACGCTGTAAATCACATCAGTACAAGCGGGTGGAGACAATTCTTGTGAAGTTCTTTAAAAAAAACCTCACTGTATCAAATTTATTATCACTTTTGTCAAACTGTCTTGTTTATGTGTAGTTATAATACACATAAGTGTAGTACCATACGTCAGAAAAGTCATACAGAGATGAGGGGAAATTGAGTCATTCACAATATGGGCATTAGATGGCGCCAGTGCAGCATACAAATTGATACTCTTGCACAGGGAATTGTTTACAGAACAGCTGGGATCTGATTTCAGCTTCAGAGAGCAATAAACCACGAGCCACATAACTCAAGTGAAAGCTCAGTGTCGACACTCGCCACTGCCAAAAGCAGCCAGTACTTTGAAAATGTCATCTTATACGCAAGTAATCCGTTTGTACGGCTGCACGAGTGTCAGGCTTTGGTTGGCTGTTTACAGACGCCTCTCGAATCAGCACGCAAGGAGAACAATGCTCACTTCTTCACTCGCGCTCACTTCTGCATCATTTTCCCAACCACGGCCCCGTCAGAGACAATAGGTAGCTGTCATCGGTAAGGGAGGTGGGGTTGCAGATTGGGTGGGGGATTTCGGCAGTGGGTGTGAGCAGTGACAGTCAGGCCATCCCAAAATCACGAGACCATCAAGTCTCTCTGGGGTACGTTTGAAATTCAATAACCATATGAGAACAGGTTAGGGAATAAAGGGAAGACTTTTTTTTTTTTGGGGGGGGGGGGTGTATCTTCAAACGGTAACCCAGCAGAATGATGAGTTCTCTGTGGAGCTGTGGGCAGTGAGCTATGCACATACTCAGCACCAGCCATCCATCTGTGCTCTGTGATCTTATTACAGACACACAGGCACACATACTTACACACACACACACACATTCACGTGCAGGGAAGCTTGCCCTGTTCCATGCTGATCTCACCCCATCCCACTGCAGTCCGCCTGCTGCCTGACTGACCCACTGAGAGCATCTAAGCAGCCTGTGTTCCCGTTCAGAGCCCGAGTCAGAATCTCACCCCCCAAACCAACCCGACGCCTGAGATGTGGTGGGGGGGAGGAAGAGCCAGATAAGAGAGGTGGATTATCTAGAATGGATGTGTAGGAGGAGGGGCCCCATGTGGTGTTAATAAAAGCCGAGGCCCCCACCTCTCCGCCATTGACTTGAGTGGCATCGCCTGAGCACAGCTTCCAGACACTGGCCTCCCCAGAGGCCCAGCCTGACCAGCATCGTGTCCATCATCTCCCCCCCCCCCCCCCCAAGGTGATTAATTTGGTGGATCAGTTGCCCAGTTTTGTATTACACTGTCAAGGATGCTGGGGTGTTACACAAACACCTTTGGATGTGATCAAAGCCAACTATCCAGAGTGCTTGCCCATCCCGGAATGGACTGGAATGCAGAGTCATCAATTCCGTTAACAACCACCATATCACTCCTCCCCTCAGAGCCTCACCCAGGACTGCATCCTGCACGGCGCCATCTGGGTCGTCCAAATGGAGCAGCAGCTGCTGGAATAGCAGCTCTAGGTGAGGCTGGAAGGCCTGGGGATTGTACTCCCTCCCCAGGCAGGACAGCCAGCGGCCCAGGGCCCCAAGCGCCTCGGCACGCACCTCCTCGCTGTTGTCGTCCAGGCGCTTCAGCAGCTCTATGGGCACACAAGGCAGGTACTTGTCAGGAACTGGACTGTCCCGTTATTTGTGTCTAGGACAAACTCAACCCTGAATAACTCTAAGACCAGGCCCTTTAAATTCATGAAAACCCACATCCTACTTTTGGATGATATAGGCAGGACCTGAGGGGTGGCGTGTGGCTCAGCACCTTAAAACCTCTGTGCCCGTGATTGGAAACCCGTGATTCCTGTACTACTCTTGTACCTCTTTGCATTCCCTGAATGCTCTTACGTTGCACTCCTGCTCCCTGAATACTCTTATTAGGTTCTTACTGTTAGGAGTTGTTGTGTAGCTCCTGCTTTTATCCTGCTTACACTGTACCTGGGCGTCCATTGGAAGCTCAGCATAGCTGCACATACGCCCAGTTGATTCCTTGACAGCATGTATGTTTGTAGTGTGCTGTTCGCTTCATGTGTACGTTGCTTTGGACAAATGTCTGCTAATTATGTAAACGTAAATGTGCGTCTGTGTTTCTGAGGGAGTCAGATGGGAGTGGTGAAAAGAGAATTTCCCAGTATGGATCCATGAAGTAGCACCATCCCAGTCTATTGGACTGGATGCTGCCCCTTGTTGCGTTCTGATGGCCCTTTCGTGGGTCAGCTTCAAAGGCTTCGGGCCATGCGTGTGTGCTGATGCTGCTGCCCTTCGCCTATGTAGGGTACAGCAATGAGCAATAATGGTACGAAGCAGCTTTTTCTGGGGACTGGGCACCATCCTCTCTCAAGACTATTCCCTGTAATCCCAGGCCCATGCAGTGGGGTACCCAGTGCTCTCTCAGGACTATTCCCTGTAATCCCAGACCCATGCAGTGGGGTACCCAGTGCTCTCTCAGGACTATTCCCTGTAATCCCAGGCCCATGCAGTGGGGTACCCAGTGCTCTCTCAGGACTATTCCCTGTAATCCCAGACCCATGCAGTGGGGTACCCAGTGCTCTCTCGGGACTATTCCCTGTAATCCCAGACCCATGCAGTAGGGTACCCAGTGCTCTCTCGGGACTATTCCCTGTAATCCCAGACCCATGCAGTGGGGTACCCAGTGCTCTCTCGGGACTATTCCCTGTAATCCCAGGCCCATGCAGTGGGGTACCCAGTGCTCTCTTGGGACTATTTCCTGTAATCCCAGGCCCATGCAGTAGGGTACCCAGTGCTCTCTCTGGACTATTCTCTGTAATCCCAGGCCCATGCAGTGAGGTACCCAGTGCTCTCTCGGGACTATTCCCTGTAATCCCAGACCCATGCAGTGGGGTACCCAGTGCTCTCTTGGGACTATTCCCTGTAATCCCAGGCCCATGCAGTGGGGTACCCAGTGCTCTCTCGGGATTATTCCAGGCGACCCCCATGACCCTCGTGACCCCAGGCTCACGCACCGGGGTAGATCTTGTTGAGGGTGTCTGGGTGGAGCTGCTTCCCAGCAAGCGTCAACAGGGTGCAGATGGAGCGGCAGGCCATCAGCCGAGACAGTTGGGAGTCCTCGTCCAGGGCGGCCAGGATGTGGGGCATCAGCCTGTCCTGTACACCGGATAGCTGCACGAGAGGGATGATGCGGGGTGCGTTTGAGCAGGGAGACCAGCGGCGAATCAGTCACACCACTGCTGGAGCAGGAACAACAACAAAGGACTGGACAGCCTCCACCAATGCTGCTAAACCCATTAAGTGACATGGGCCTCAACCGGCCCTGAATGTTTGCTCATGCGGCAGATTTGCGAGCTGGGGTGGATGCCCTGTTTCTGCAGAGCTGAAGCAGTCAGCCTCATGGGGGCTGAGGAAGGTCACATCGATGCAGGCAGTGTGTGTCTGTGTTTGTGTCAGGGATGCACAGGAGCAGGGGAATATGGATGGCAGTCATAATAAAAATAGTGGTAGCAGTGATAGTAGTGATAACAGTGAGTTATCACAGAGAGTTATAGAGGTGGCAGCAGTAGTTGCATTAGGAATATTAATAGTGATGATGGAAGCGGTGATGGTAGTAACAGTGATAATGGGGTTCAGCTTGACCCTGGACAGATGCACACGCTGGAGCTGCAAGACTCCAAGGCCTTTCAAAGGTCACTGTCTGGATGAATATTACAGGGCCGATCCAGAGCAGCTGCTTTCTAACCCAAAGGCCGTATCGCTGCCATGTCAGGAAGGGGTCAGTTTCAAAGGTGGCAAGACAAACGGGGGGGGGGGGGGGACTGTCAGAGAATGCCCCCACGCTCACCCCATCCACCAAGAGACCACAGCCCCATCCTGATCTGTCACCATGTGCACGCCTCCAAAGGGAGGCACAGAACGGGCTGTGCCTCGATTCACAGAGCAAAGACCTGGACAGAGGCTGCTTTGTTCCAACGGGATGCTGGTATGTGTACTGTGATGTGTACTGAGCTACCCCTGGCCCCCGCCCACCTGGCCCCGCCCACATGGCCCCGCCCACCTGGCCCCACCCCTTCACACTTGGTGCGAGACTCACCCACTGCAGCACTGCAGGCCACTCCGGCGGCAAGAAATCAAAGGAATGAAGACCTTGGAGCCCAGTGTGTGTTTGTGTGTGCGTGAGGAGGCGAGTCTCACCTGGTGCCAGGTCAGCGCCCCTCCCCGGAGCAGGGCCAGCAGGCAGGTGAGGGCGGCACTGCGAATGGCGGCTGGCACTCGGCCCGCATGCCACACCAGGTTGGGCAGCAGTACATCCAGCAGGAAGGGCTCCAGGTGCTCAGAGAGCTGCCTGCAGGTGAGTCAGGGCGCACAGCGTTGGCGGCGTGGCAGGTAAGGACGCATCACCTAGTCTATGGACCCAGGAAGCACCTTGCCGGACCCACTGATTCATACCATCGAAGCGCTCGGCTATGTCAGTGGGGCAGGGTTAGGGTTATCTTTCCGCTTAGCGTAGAGCTGGGAGGAAGCAAAAAAACGTGCATCGCTGGTGTAAAGGGATCACAAGGCACCTCTCATTACTCATGATCCTGCCTGGCAGAACCTTCCAGAACGGGACGTTAGAGAGACTGATTTAATGGGGAGTGTTTGTGACATGATAAACGAATCAGTGGGCTGTTTTGTAACGTTACAGGCACGACACGAGACAGCTGGCAAAGAGCAGGTTTCCCACAGCAAGGCCTCATCTGGATCTGGGAAGCAGCCGCTGCGTAACCCTACAGGTGTAGAGGCTGGGCACAGTGGGCGGGGCATCTGGAAGCGTTTTCATCCCGTGTCGCGCGTTCTGTTCCGTACACACTGGCTTCTTCTGCTTCATTAATCACCATGTTTCCCTGCGGCCTTTAATGTAATTCTTTACAGAACATTACACGTCTCAACAAGAAGCCGATGCAATGCGTCTCCTTCTGGGACATTAATATCGAGCCAACGCACTACCAGCAAGCCACCACCAGAGGGAGACAGGTAACCGTTCTTTCTGCAGACCAATTCTCTCTCTGCCCTGCCCAGGTCTGTCTCACAGCAGCGCCCCAGCCTTCCAACTGGCTGAGCCCACCTGGACACTCAGTGAACACAGACATTTACATACTGAGTACACCAGGTGGCGCTATGGGGTAGGAGCTAGACCTCATGGCCAGAAATTCAGCTTCAAAGCTCTGCTGTGGTACCAGAGAGCCATGTACTTAACCTACTTTATTTGAGTGAATAGTCTGTACGATAACCTCCTAGGGTCTAAAGTACTCAAGTACACCTAAAACACACAGCATGTACGCTGTCTTCCCCTTCGCAGTAAAATGCCACAGCACTTTGTCAGCGTTTGGTGTTTTTTTCTGTGGGGGGGGGGGGGGGGGGGTATTTCTCCGCCTTGCATTATGCATTGCCCGCTCTTACCTTTCATGTTTCCTTAAACAGTGCTGAGTCGATCCACATCAAACAGAGCGACAGCGCTACTTAAAGAGGCACACTTTCTGAACCAGTCTTCTTCCCGCCCTCGTACATAATTCACCTCCTGACAGAGGGATCATTATTTAACCCTGGCCCAGGAACAAAGGCCTCGCAGACACCATTACCATCACCTTCACCCTGCTATGTCGGCTGGCTTTACAAGCCGTGCCACGTACTTTGATGTGGGCTTTGCGGCACCTAGCAGCCCCTTTCTATCAGACGGCCACAAGGGGGCGATCTTTATCTCGACCCTCAACGTCGCTCATGCACGGCAGTTAAGTTGGATCTGATACTGGGGTGCGATGAGGCGCAAGTTCGAATGAGATGGTGCTCAGGGAAGCTATACTCCATCGTCGTAGCTAATTTCTGCAACCTTTCCGTCGAGGTAAGTGAAACCACGCCTCTGTGCTGCAAATATCTTCTCTGCACGACCGAGGCGACTGCTAACCACAGGAGCTGTACAGACCAGGGCTTAGCGCCCCCACCCCCCGCCAGCTGGGGGCTCTGCTCTGACCTCGCCACAAGGCCACGCTGTGTTGTGGCAGGGTGAGATCACGGCATCATCAGGGGGCAAATCCCACTAACATCTGCGAGCGCATCCCGCGGCTACAGCTGGGAGTGTGTGTGGCTGGAATACCAGCCCAGTGCAGCGCGGCCTGGAGCATCTGGCTGGGACTGGGCGCAACATCAGAGCTGTAGGGAGAGCGGGGAAGCTTCCCAGGAATGGACTGCTACAGCTTACAAACTAAAAAACAGGAGCAGGTGACAAAGGAGCCATTTTAAACTAAGGGTTGTTGGTTCGAGACCCAGGAACATGGGTCCCCATCTCTGGTACTCCGTCCGACTTTGAACCCCTGTGTGTAAATAGGTTGATTCTGTCCGTGTCTCGCTGGGTGAAAATGCCCCCCTTAATCATCCATCCATCCATTTACCAAACCGCTTATCCTATTGGGTCGCGGGGGGTCCGGAGCCTATCCCGGAATCAATGGGCACGAGGCAGGGAACAACCCAGGATGGGGGGCCAGCCCATCGCAGGGCACACTCACACACCATTCACTCACACATGCACACCTATGGGCAATTTAGCAACTCCAATTAGCCTCAGCATGTTTTTGGACTGTGGGGGGAAACCGGAGTACCCGGAGGAAACCCCACGACGACACGGGGAGAACATGCAAACTCCGCACACATGTGACCCAGGCGGAGACTCGAACCCGGGTCCCAGAGGTGTGAGGCGACAGTGCTAACCACTGCACCACCATGCCGCCCCCCCCCTTAATCATAATGCCTAAAATTTCAGCACTTGCCTTGCAGAAAGCTGGGCCCATATCCACGGCATGTGCAGTAATGGGGAAAACTACTGTGTCGTCATCCTGGGAATCCCCATTTATTTTAGGATGGGGGGGGGGGGGGAGGCTGGAAAAACAGCCGTGTTGGAAAGCAGGCCTAAGACGTGCTGTAGCTTTCAGAAAGGAAAATAAGCGCAAGGATTTGGGACGACACCCCACCCTTCCACAACAACACCTCAGCCTTCCCTATTGAGCCAGTGGAAAGCCATCATGGAACAATGCAGTCCAGTCTCACTGCGTGTGTGTGTGTCTGTCTCTCTCTCTGTGAGCATCGCTCATACCCCTGAGAGTCCAGTCTCACTGCGTGTCTCTCTCTGTCTCTCTCTCTGTCTGTGAGCATCACTCATACCCCTGAGAGTCCAGTCTCACTGCGCGTCTGTCTCTCTCTCTGTCTCTCTCTCTCTCTGTGAGCGTCGCTCATACCCCTGAGAGTCCAGCGTGTTGCTCGCATCCAGCAGCAGTTTGGACAGCAGGATGAAGATTTGTAGCCTCATCTCAGGGTCTCTGCTGGGCTGCAGACTGTCGTGCAGGACAGGCAAGAGCTGGGGGAGGAACTCACCAACCACCGGGCCTGAGACAGACGGACCAAGAGACAGACAGACGCATGCGTGCAGAAATACACACACAGACACAAACAGACACGATTAATGTTTGAAGAGATTTCAGCATCGACAGTACAGAACAATGGAACATAAAACAATAACCATTCTCTAAGATTAAAAAGGCTTTAAAATTCCATTTAAATGTCTAAATTAAACAAATGTCCAAAAAGCAGGGCAGCTTAACTGCACCTGAACCAGCCACCCCCATCCCCAGCTGAATTCCCAGCTGTCAAAAAGGACTGATGCCGAGACGGAGGATATCCTGGAGGGGGGGGACGCAGATGGGCAGAGGACACAGCACCATGTGGGCGTCATGCCACGGGAACATGCCGATCAAAGCAGGACCAACCAGAAGAGGCGGCGGTCTCACACTTCCTGTCCTTGGACCTGACATGTGGACGACGGCGCCCATCTGCCTCACGTGGGACATGAAGGTATGGGGGGGAGGGCATATGGAGTGTAAACACACACCAAAGTGAGCAAAAATACCCACAGACAGGGGGCACTGGTGAGAGCGAACGCACATAGTTTGTGGGCTGTGAGGGCTGTGACCGTCCCACTCCGTCAAGGGGAGGCAGAAAGGTTATTTTCGATTGGCAGGGACCACAATAAGTGAGGATTTTCATTTTTCCTGAAAGTAAAGACTTGGCATCTCCGAACATGAGAGTCTATTAGAGCCCCCTCCCCTTGAAATCCCTCCCACCCCCACCTTCATAGCCATCAGGCCACAGCATGATGGGAGGTCAGCTGAGGGGGATTGACGGGGTCATAGAGCCAACTGAGATCAGCAGGGTCAACCCTAATGCGACCCCCCCAGCCCCGCTCACCTGACTGCATGGCGATGACCTCCAGCTGCAGTCTCTGAGTGGAGTGGCGCGTCCAGGAGGGCTGGCTGCGGGACAGGCCATCGAGGAGGGCCGCCATGTGCCGTCGGTACAACTCCACGGGGCTCGACAGGGCCTGTGCTTGGCACAGGCTGCGTATGCTCTGCTGGGCCTGGGAGGGCGGGGCAAGGAGGGGAGGGGCAAGGTGGGGAGCATACAGAACCTCAGCATCATTCAGATGTACCTGTGCTGTACCGTCTTACTGCTCTGTAGGTACCTAAATTTGGAGATGGGGTGGATGAATATATATGCTATTTAGGCTGAATTTCAGCAGGGAACGTGCCCCGTTAAAAGCAGCCCAGTGAGCCGCGTATTGGGGCCACTGGAATCCGGAGCTCTTCCCTGGAAATGGGGCAGGAATCCCCGCTGCATGGACACAGACACAGCTAAAATGAAGGTCTGTGTTTAGGGAGATATTCAACTGGGAGCTTTAGGCTGTATGCTGACCACTCGGTGAACATCCTCATTATGACCACAGGGGGGCGCGCAGAGCTGGGGACACGCATCCCTTATACTCCTGCCATTCCTCACTGCCTGTCACCCTCTAATCGGGGTGAAATTCCCACCTGCCGCTGACTAAGTGGTTAATTGTGCAGCTTGGTGCGGCCTTGTGAACTATAAGGGCCGCTACATTCTTCACCCCCGTGCCAGCGACTGTAACAAGAGAGGAGAGTGTGAGCGGCGAGGGGGGACAAAAAGACGTCAGGGAGAGGCTGGCTGTGGCACAGCTGACTTGGGGGAGGGCGGAGCTATGTCCATGTGACATTCTGAAGGCAGGGTAAGGGGCGGGGCAAAGGGAGCTTACCTCACCGCACAGCTCCGGATTGGCCGTCAGGCTCTGCACGGAAACCAGCACCTGCAGCAGCTGCAGGCTGATGATGCCGCAGTCCCCGTCGCACGTGCTCAGTAAGGCCGTGACGCAGGCAAGCAGCTGACGCAAGTACCCAAGCTAGGAGGGAGGGAGGGAAGGAGGGAGATTCCGTCACACGCCCAACGGCTTCAACACACCTCATCTTCCTTCCCCCCCAGGGAATTTTCACCTACAACAATTATTTATGTTACATAAACAGGACAAAATGTGTGTTTCACACAGCAATGAAAGGCACTACGGTCCCATGTTTAAAGGTGGGGACCCTCCGCCGTTTCCAGACCGTCACCAGGACGCAGGGCCCCTTTCCTGTTTGCCGTACCCCAGGCAGCGGGTGCGAGCAGGCCATGGCCTCTAGGTGCAAGTGAGTTTGGGCGGAGGGTGTGATGGGGGGGGGGGGGGGGGGGCTGTTTTTATAGCCTTCCCCTTCTATAGGAAAAACCTGACACATAAAAAGTTAAAAGTATTAAAGTGTCCCCCGCAGGACCCTGGGCGTCTGGACACCGCCTGTTTGGGAGGAATATGTGACGGAACAGAGGTGTTGGGGTGGGAGGTCTCAGGCAGCCTGTAAGGCCACATTTTAATGGTGCAAAAGTGTGTGCAAGTGAGCATGACACCCCACAGGTCTGCGCCCCCCAGGGCAGCCCCAGGACCCAACATGTCCCGTACACACACATACACGGCATTGAGGGCCTGGAGGATGTGGAGCCCGGAGAGCAGGAGCCCAGTGGGATGATGGGAAAGGGAGACCCCCAATGCCCATGCCTCCAGTCCCCCCTCCCTCTCAGAACCAGGTGAGCAGCCTGGGCCAGGAGCCATCTGGCTCCTTGTTGCTCTCGTACAGAAGATGAAAGAAGGCAGATTCGTCCCCCCCCCCCACTCTGGTCTCCCCGGCTGAAAGATGCTTGTTCTCGGCTGCCAGCAGCGTGCGCTTGGCGGCCGACCGGCTTTAATCCTGCAGATGTGTGATCGCCGTCGCCACAGCAACAAGCAACACAGCAGCACGGAGCGCGCCATGACAGAAAGGACGCAACGGACGATGGCTCGCGGAAGACGTGACGTTAACAGATTCCCTTTGATATCAGCCGTCACGCTGACATCAATTCAGCACCAATCCCCCCATCCCGGCAGGCCCACGCTGTCACCAGCCTCCCTCACGCCAGGCCCGGTGAGGTGAGCTCGTACCTTTGAAGATTATTTATTTTATCCCTGTTTTTATAAACTCAAGAAGACCTTCCCTACTACAAGAAGTGTCCACAGCCCTCTCATGTACGAGATGAAAGGAAGAGGCGATGACTTGCCCACAAATGTTGATTTGACTCTGAATCCTGCTGTTGTTTCTCCACTGTTCTGTTTGTAACCGGGATAGTGCCATGCCTACAAATGGTGGGGGGGAGCGGGGGGTGTATGCAGTCACACCTGCCCACCACCAGGAGGCGCCCTCCTGCAAGTCAAGTAAGACAGGAGGCAGGTGCTTCTCTGCTAGTGACGACTCCAACATATTGGAAGAAACCCTACCCAGGTGGGACAGCGGCCAGACCTTCACCCCCTCCCACCACACCCCTAACAAACCCACCCACAGTGTTCAGAGGTCTGGATCCATCTGTGTGTGAGCGTGTGACCTGTCCGGCCCTGGATGTGTGAATTTCTGTCCCCCACGGCCAGTGTCTTTCATCGGAGACCCCCGGACTGCTTTGAAAGCGGGAGCCTTCAAGAGGAGCACCAGGAAGGCAACATGGCACAGTGGGAGGAGGTGTGGGGGGGACTGAAAAAACAAACAGCTCAGGAACCGCCCCTCCGTAATGGACGGGGGCCAGGGGTCAGACTAGACACGTAGGGGTCAGGAGAAATTAGCTGTTTTTATTATTATTATCCCAGAGAGGAAATTCTTTCAGGCCCCAGTGGGGGTCAGGAGGAGTGATGACTCATCCCTGCCTGTTCAAAAAATAGCATTTAGCCATCAAAGGGAAGCGATTTCAGGACGGGGCCGGGGAGGAAGCCACAGCCTGCTTTTGCGGGGGCACTGAAAGACACGGGGGATGTTATTCACTGAGCCGCAAAAGCCACAGAATAATGATTTAAATGAGGGGTTCACGGTAGGACGTGAAGGCCTAGTGTCGGCCTGAAAGAGCAGAGCTGGGAAATCCTCATACAGGCCCCTGCTGAAAGGAAGGTAGCAGGAGGGCCTGCCAAGGACTTCCGAGGCTCACGATGAGTACAGACCGCTGCCACTGACGCCCGAGGCTCACGATGAGTTTAGACCGCTGCCACTGACGCCCGAGGCTCACGATGAGTATAGACCGCTACCACTGTCGCCCGAGGTTCGCGATGGGTATAGACCGCTGCAACTGACGCCTGAGGCTCACGATGAGTATAGACCGCTGCCACTGACGCCCGAGGCTCACGATGAGTATAGACCCCTGCCACTGACGCCCGAGGCTCACGATGAGTATAGACCGCTGCCACTGACGCCCGAGGCTCACGATGAGTATAGACCGCTGCCACTGACGCCTGAGGCTCACGATGA
Organism: Brienomyrus brachyistius; assembly: GCF_023856365.1. NCBI lineage: Eukaryota > Metazoa > Chordata > Actinopteri > Osteoglossiformes > Mormyridae > Brienomyrus > Brienomyrus brachyistius. Next base: position 12,361,428 of record NC_064554.1, read on the forward strand.
GTATAGACCGCTGCCACTGACGCCCGAGGTTCACGATGAGTATAGACCGCTGCCACTGACGCCTGAGGCTCACGATGAGTATAGACCGCTGCCACTGACGCCTGAGGCTCACGATGAGTATAGACCGCTGCCACTGACGCCCGAGGTTCACGATGAGTATAGACCGCTGCCACTGACGCCTGAGGCTCACGATGAGTATAGACCGCTGCCACTGACGCCCGAGGTTCACGATGAGTATAGACCGCTGCCACTGACGCCCGAGGTTCACGATGAGTATAGACCGCTGCCACTGACGCCTGAGGCTCACGATGAGTATAGACCGCTGCCACTGACGCCCAAGCCCCGTAATGAGTATAGACCGCTGCCACTGACGCCCGAGGCTCACGATGAGTATAGACCGCTGCCACTGACGCCTGAGGCTCACGATGAGTATAGACCGCTGCCACTGACGCCCGAGGTTCACGATGAGTATAGACCGCTGCCACTGACGCCCGAGGCTCACGATGAGTATAGACCGCTGCCACTGACGCCCGAGGTTCACGATGAGTATAGACCGCTGCCACTGACGCCCGAGGTTCACGATGAGTATAGACCGCTACCACTGACGCCCGAGGTTCACGATGAGTATAGACCGCTGCCACTGACGCCTGAGGCTCACGATGAGTATAGACCGCTGCCACTGACGCCCAAGCCCCGTAATGAGTATAGACCGCTGCCACTGACCGTAATCTATGGAGAACCTGGTTGGGACGTGGTTCAGGTAGAACATACTGGACTGGGCTATGTGGGGGCAGCGACAATACAAGAAGACATGGCGAGAGAAGCCAGCCGGCCTGAGACAGAGACCTCACCTGCTGAGACTCCTGACAGACATCAGGGTGTGCGAGGACGGCCCCGATACGGGGCAGGTGTGGCCGCAGGGCCTCTCTGGAGCAGCCCCTCAGAGCTGCCGCCAGCACCATCAGCGGCCCCGAGCACAGGGAGGAGGAGTGCGGGGTCTCCACACGGCTCAGCAGTAACTTGAGGAAGACCTCTGGATCCACAAAGGTCCCGATCAGTTGTGCCGATTCCAGACACTGACAGGCAGGAAAAATAAAAACATGGACATCAATTATGACTATGGACCAAGAGCCAAAAATAAGAGAAGTATTTCCAGGTGCATCCACCGGCCTTGGGTGTATTCTTATCGGGGAGGGGGGGGGATAATTTTAATACCCACTGCATTTTTTTGTCCCCGTGGAGGCAGGTGTGTCCTGATTGAAGTGTTAAAAATTTCTATTTAATCATCAAGGATGAGACATTCCTGAGCCGACAGCGAAGGACTCACGCTCCGGACCACTGCCTCCTCTGCGTCTGTGCAGGCATGGTACAGTGTGGACAACAGCAGATGCAAGTGCTGCGTGCTGTGGTCCTCGGCGTGCAACAGCAGCACGGCAAGCAGCTGCGCAGTCTTCAGCCGCGTGGCCGCCAGCCAGTCCGTCACGTCCCGGCTGACCGCCGGCAGCAGCTTGGACAAATTCCTCACCACCAGCTCCCGGCAGCCCAGACCGGGCCTCTCCACTGCGGGAAAGAGGAATCTCCATGTGCCTGAAAGCTCACAGCACTTAGACAGCACAAAGCTCTTTTTTAAGCAGTAGTTCAACCTCTGTCTCAAAAGCATGATCAATTTCAATGCATTTTAAAAGGAGCGATGTTTGACTTCCTGGTTTGGGACGTTGCATTATCTGAATGTCACCTTTTCGAATCCTGTGTTTTCACCGCTGAGCGAGGCCCTTGGCCCCCAGTTGCTCGAGGGACAAGCTGACCTGGCTTTCTGAAATGCACGTTAAATAAGCGCTACTCAAACGGAACATGCTTAGGTGGTGTTTGCCAAGCTGGAAAGTCAGGGGTAGCGGCTGGCTGGCTTCGTCAGGTTGATCCCCGATTCCGGAACTTGCCAGGTTCCAACATCCAGATTCCCATTTTCTCCAGGTGACCCAGCACATGCGTCGCCCCCCCGAACCTCTTTATCTCTGTCGCTGATCCAAGACCGAGTTGCTTTCAAAACACAGCACTTAATGTGGTGAGAGGAGGGGGGCGGCTATAAATCAAAGCGACTACGCAAGACAAAACAAACCCCTGACTCTGACCTTTCCTTTGGGGCGGGGGGGGGGGGGGGGGGGGGGGGTGGCACGGATTTATTGCTTCAAGCTCAGGACTGAAGAAGTAGAGAGGGCTGTGATCCTCTGTTCCTCAGGACAGAACCTGCCCCGAGAACTCAGTGACACTCCAGGGGCCACGGTGGGTGGGACTATGACCTTCTGTCAGTCACAGGTAGGTGTGGATGGCTGGAAACCTGCCCACTATTAGTCTGAAAGATTCAGTTGTTCCTTATTGAATGACACGAAAGGGCTGTACCTGCCTAGTCCTGCTCAGCACCGGACCGTGGGGATTCCCGCCTAAACCGTCAATGGTGATGATACATACTCACAATGAAGCAAATGGCGGTTTGTGTTCCCGCAAACCACTGCCCACCCTCTGGGTGCCATCGCTCGAAATGGCTGCCCCATGCCACAGGGTACAAAAGAGGGCCTGAAACCTCCCCGGCATTCTATCAGTCTGCCCTGCTGGCTGTAATTAGGCTGCTGGCCCAAAGCGCTGGCAATAAAGAGCCATTTGTCAAGCGGGGTGTCACAGTACAGCCACGAGAGAGAGGGAAGAGGGAGAGAGAGAGGGAGAGAGAGGAAGATAGAGATAAGAAAAGAGGGAGGGAGAGAGAATAGAGGAAGTAGCCACCTTTGATTTCTTGTTTTCAGGGTCAGACCTGAAGTTCAAATAAAAAGGAGGGAAAACAAAGTGGTAGCTGTAAGATGAGGCTGCTGCAGGGGGCGAATCAGGTGACGCGGGGAGGGGGGCTGCGACTCACGAGGTCCCGGGAGGGGCCCTGCTGTGGTGTCAGCACATAATTCACAGGAGTATTACTAATCATTCCAGCACTGGAGAACATTCCAGTAAAGCACAAGGTTCATAAGTAAATATCCCTTCAGATGATGAGATAATACAATGGGCTGTATTTATTTATGTAGTGAGAAAAATAAATTTAAAACCCCCTCCTCCCAGCAAGGTTATAGAGGTGAGTAGTTCAGGTCCAGACAGTGCAAATCCAGATTTTGTGATTTTGTTTCAAACAATCAGTTAAGCATAAAGAGTCACAGTCACAAAACAAAATCTTGGTGTGGATTTTTACTCTCTGGAACTGAATTGCCCACCTTTGGGTGGTTCTATTATGATCTGAAAACAGCCCCTTATCCCCCACTGAAGAGGGGGCCCAGGCACATAGACGTTTATCAGGACGTGAGGTCACAGCCCAGCAGGCTGTGGGGGCTCGAGGCCCTCCCGCTGAGCTGCTCCCACCCTCTGGCGATGCTCTTTAGGAGAAGCCGGTGCAGCCTTTGGCTGGCATGGGGAGCCTACCTCCAGCGGGGTAGCGTGCAGGGTGCTGGCTCAGGAAGTCCAGCTTGTCCTTCAGGTCCTCCTCATTCTCCTTTTCCCACAGGGCACCGGTCTGCCTCCAGAGGTCAGCAGCCAAGAGCCTGATAACGCAGCGGGTGGATGCTCAGAGGCCTCGCTCAGCTCCATCTCCTCCCGGGGCAGAGGAGATGTTTCGTGCGAGTGGCCAATCTCTCACCCACTGCCCATAGGTACCTGATCTCTGGGATCTCGTCGCTGAAGCTGCTCAGGAGGAGGGGAATCAGCTTGTGGAAGTAAGAGTACCTGTCACGCAGGTTCAGGAGCCAGTGTCCCACCACCAGTGTCACGCTTTTTTCTCACCTGGGGGGTTAGAGGATGGTGGTGACTAAAAGGCAGTGGAAAACTTCACGCCCACCCCAGCCTATGGGGTTTAACCAGGGCTTGTCAGCCCAGTAGGCAACACGGGTGGCTGCCTATGGTACCATCTTCTCAGGTGACCTGAATTAGCAAGCTGGTTTCACTTTGGATGCTGTGCGCTAAGGGGCAGTAGCGGTGAAGGAGCCATGCGTGCTTCGGAAAACCGGCCATACTTGTCTATAGAGCTTCACACTCTGCCCATCAGACCCTGCCCACAGCCTCCATCCCAGAGGCCATACCTGGGGGGAGTCATCGAACAGCCTCTGGGCCAGGTGTGAGAGAACGTCGTCCACAGTCTTGCCATTCCCGTACTGAACGACGGCGCCCGTGGTCTCGATGGCTGCCACCCGCACACGGGAGTGCTGGTGAGAGATGGTCTGCATCAGGGGCTTTACCAGGCTTTCCGACTGCATGTGGAAGTGATCTGTGTTAAACGAGAGCAGCCATCTGGGTCAAACATGGTTTCTGTGAGGTGAGATAGAAGGTGTTCAAGGTAGGCACACCACCATGAGTAATCGCCTAATTTTTGTATTATCTCTGTCTGATATTTCATCCAGCACCATTTATATATACACATTTAGGATTTAGGGGGTTTTGAGCTTAATGTTTGATTACATTCTGATTATATTACAACAATCACAGATAAATCTAGTCATCTTTTAACCGATTATTCTGGTCTGGGTCATGGCTCCCAGCCACGAACTTATATTTAGCAGCGAGGACCAGCGCCACTGTGAAACCATAGCAACACACACTGGCGCGAGCCACCACGCCGATTGCGGAAGTGTGAGTTATGTGGGCTCTTCATAGATTAAATGAAATGTATACAATCCAGTGATCTAAAGCTGTTAATTATCATCTAATGTTTGGGTGATGCGGTACTAGTGTCAATAACAGCATATTTTAAAGGCTAATGCTGGCAAAAGCCTAAGGCTTCCTTCAATTTAAGACTTACCCGGTACACTTTTGGCGAAATTCACAGTACATTTACAGCTCTCCTTCTTTACGTCTGGAAAAGGGTCGACGATTGTTCGCTGTAGTATTTTTATCATGTCGTCGAGGTAAGGAGCGAGGCGACTCCCACACACTTCCACCACCAAGGTAAGCATCTCCAGCATAACCAGCCTAAGCTCTTCCGCCGGCTCTAAGATTTCATTCCCACCCAGCCGCTGGGAAAGAGCGGGTATAAGATAAGGCAAAGATTCCTCTGGCTGCGGAACATTTCGAATGAAGTCTGCGATCATCTGCACAGCAGCCTCCCGGCATCTCTCCATTGGGTCTGTCAGGCATTTCAGGAGTGACTTCAGAAGACACGCGAACACCTCCTGTAGCGCGACACTCGACAGCCTTTTACCAAAAGTCTCCTTTCGAATCGACTCCAGGGCTCTTTTTCTCGTGCTTTTGCTGTCTTCATTAAGACAGTTCAGATGTCGGGCCAAGGCTCGCAACACATCAGCTGCAGCACGTTCCTCTCCTACTTCCATAGCTGCCATTACATCGTCATGGTGACCACTTACACTACGACAAACACAAACCATTTTCCGGCACGCCGTTATTCAAAATCACCCAAACTTTATTTACATGGGAAGGAGTTGTGTGACATGGTTAGGTATATGGTTCGCTGTTTGATGCATATGATGTGTGGTTTTAAATCGCGTTTTTTGTTTTTATTCATGCTTTTGCATTTCGATATTAATTTAGTATGAATAATGCCATTTATTGCCTAAAGTGACCTGTAAGTCATTATCTAGCCTCAAGTTGTGAGAGCAGAGTTAGGCTTCATTACAGTACAGTTTCGTCCTGTAATTCGCCATAAAGATGATATAAACAAGAAAGGAATAGACTGCATTGTAAGCCAAGTCAACGATAGCAGGGATTTAGAATAATGTAAAATTAAGCCTCAGTATCTCTATGAGACTTCATTATATTACAAATACCACTGGAAACCAAAAACAGACCAACGTACTTTCTTCTTTTAAAAATGTTATCTTAATATAATCTATCAGTGTTATTTTAGAGTATCTTTAAATATTCTTAGTACATTTTGTCTATTTATCTATGAAGTAAACATGATTTAATCTTCCACCTGAAGAATGAATCAGCACGACGGTTTCATATTTCATATTTTACTTGTACACACATTGGAAATGAAGCTGTCACATACAGTCTTGCGAATTGCATGATTGCGTGGCATCTATGTCCCCCTCATCCTTTACATCTACAGCTTTGCTTGGCTATAGGCCGACCTCCACGCTGCCCTAGAGTTTAGACAAATACTCAGTCTGACGCAAAACAGTAACTACCCTAGGTCTGGCAGCACGTGGCGCGGGGGGAAAAAAGCACATTAGAATATAAACAGGAACAGAAAGAGGCTCGAGAACACGGACGGCAGCCTTGCGCAGTAAATACCCAAGACGGGGCTGAAGCAGCCCTCGCCGGTCGCGAGAAAGTAGCGGTGCGGCGGACTGACGTCATAGGTACGGATTCAGCGCGAGCTGAGCGGAGCCAGCAGCTTTACTGAGGATCCCCCGCGTCGCCGGAAAGCATCCCACGGCATAACGGTAAGGAGATACAGGGAGCTTCGCTAGGGGCTTCGGCACGCCGAAAGCGAACGGTTGCCGGTGATGCGCACCTCCTGGATGCTGGCGCAGCCCCCAGCATCCGCGGTCTGTGCGTCTCTCTCCTCCTCTTCTTCCTCCTTCAGCGCCTGATCACCCCGAGCTGTGCACAGTAACGAGGCGCGCCGACGTCTGGGGTATTACCGGCGAAGGGGAGACATTCCCTGGGTAATGTGCAAATGTTAGGGAGAGCGCAACCTGCTAACAGGCACCACTTAGGTCTCACTATCTCATCAGAAAGCTGAACTGTATATAGAATGTAGATATGACGGTAGCTGCATGAATTCGTGTACATCATAGCGGCAATATTTGTTTTGACTTAAATGGCGGAAGTAGCTAAGACTGGTGTATGTGCATCTTTATAAACGCTTATTAACTGATTGGTTTATCGGCAGTTTAGCAATCAGTGATATTTTCTTTGCCCACTGATCCATACAACCACGATCTGAGATATGAGCATAATTAAAGTCGTGGGGTGTTATGTGTTTTATTGACTTCATTAATGGTGCCAACAGGATGGTTTTGTAGCAAGATGCTTTACCGGCTTGTCACATTAACATATATCGAAATAGATTTTTAAGTTTCAGAATGTTAAATGTTTTCGGGCTGCGCTACAATTTGTGTCAATCATCAACAAGCAGGTGACAGGCAGAGAGGCATCACTTTCACCTGACACTTTAAAGTCAAAGGCAGAAAAGCTGCATTTGTTTGTGGGTGAGCGAAGGGGTGAATTTCCAGTGAACGCAATCCCCCTCCTCTTTTTCAGCAGCAGAGATAAGATGGCCACCTCCTCCTCCAATGTGGAAGAAGATGAGAGTCTAAAGGGCTGCGAGATTTTCGTGCAGAAGCATAACATCCAGCAGATCCTGAAGGAGTGCATCGTGAACCTGTGTATAGCCAAGCCCGATTGTCCCCTGAAGTTCCTGCGGGAGCATTTCGAGAAGCTGGAGAAGGTGGGCGCCGTGCTGCGGCTCCTCCGTCCGTCCGTCGGTCCGTCCGTGCGCGATGCGCCTCTGCCTGTTCTCACATCGTCTGTGCTGGGGCTCACGTTTGTTAGCTTGAACTGTTAAAATTAACTGTTGCCTTTTTTTAGCTGTTTTATGTGTAAGCCATTTCTTCCGATTAACTGAGGCTGTTTGCTGTATTTTAAGCCTTTGAGCGAATGTGAAATGCAGATAAAAAATTAATTTCATATTTTATTAGTCCAGTTGTCAGGAATATTTTCCTGCATGTTTGAAGATGCAACAATTATTAACAACGTGTCTCTCTCCTTTGTGAAGATTTTTTCTTTTAATTTTGTTCTGAATTTATCCTCATCAAAAACAGCTGCTGCTTAAGGTACCAGAGACTCTGCACATGCTGCCTGTTGCTATGTGTGTGTGTGTGTGTGTGTTTGTTTTTAATGTCATTTGAGCTGCTCATCGATCTGGGGGTGTGTGACAGACTTTTGACTGTGACATTGGAGCGTATAGTGCTATAGGTGAGGGGCTGATTTGAGCAATGGAGCAGTCTCAGACGTTTGATATGTCGAGATGTGTTTTTTGTTTAAGAAACACCATAGGAAGTATATATGTAGGATTATTTATTTAATGATGACAATGTGTATCATTGCTGGCCAGGTTGACATACAGGATGTATGTGTGATTTTTTTTAAAGCATGGTTTACTTGGGGGGGGGGGGTGAGTATTTTATCTGGCTACCTTTAATCAGGGAGCTGAGAGCTCAGGGCACGACACACGCGGGACAAATGGGCAGGGCGGCCAGCAGCACTGCAGGTGCACATATAAAAGGTCCTCTGTGTCCTGTGTCCCGCAGGGGCGTGTGCGGTACGTGGGCGGGAGAGGCGGCCCAGCCAGCGTGGGGGTGGGGGGACAGGCACAGTGTGACATCAGCATGACACCAACGTGACTCTGCTCGTGGGCACAGACGCTGAAATTAAGGACAGCTCTCCTTTGCCCTGCACAAACAGGGAGCTGGCGGGGGGGGGGGGTGCGGGACCTTTAAATCAGGACGGAGGGATTAAATAAGCATGGGGGTGCTTAACTGAGCCTGCCACTCATTTGGTTTTACATGTAATTGTTTTATTATCCTTGAAATGCTGTGGAAGATGATTTGTCCTTGTGCCATGTGACTGGCTGCTTTCAGCATCGCGCTGTTTTATCTGCAGGCTTCTTTATTACCTCTACGACAGACAGAGAACTGCTCATGGTGGTCTTAGGGTACTTAGGTTAAACTGGTCTGCTGACCGCTACCAGTCCGTGGCCAGTATTCCACCAAGCTGCGGACCACTGGGGGTGCAGTTGAGAGACGTTGCTATATTCCATATATTACAGAAATGAAAAATAAAATGCAGCGTGAATTCCTGTATTTCCTTACATGCTGCAGATTTACCCCCCAGCTGCCTGTCATACCAGTCTATGTAACGTTTGTGCGCCGCGAATCCACACACAGGCGTCATACGGCTGGGAATTTAGGTTCCTCTGTTTTTGAATAAGTTGTAGACTGTTTTAGTCTGATTAAAAATAAAAGGTATCCAACTTTCTACCACTTATCCTGTTTTGGGGTGTGTGTGTGTGTGTGTGTGTGTGGGTGTGCGTGTGTGTGTGCGTGTTTTGTTGTGCGTATGTATGCGTGTGTGTGTGAGTGGCTGTGCGTATGTGTGTGTGGGTGTGGGTGTGGGTGTGCGTGTGTGTGTGTGTGTGTGTCTGTGTCGGGGGGATAAGCACAGGGGAAAGGTCCAGCCTTGTTGGATGCCGGTCTATAGCAGGGAGCACACTTACTGTCATTCACCATGACAGAGGTCTTTCTGGGCCCTTTTACTGGGCTTCAGCCCCCCTGAAATATCGTGTCTCTAAATCCCTTTATTGATGTCGTCCTGGGGGCTGAGCCGTCCTTGAGGGTCGATTCCTAGACTTGCTCCTGTGTTGTTGCCGGTGTAGAGCCATCGGTCAGCCTTCCTGTATGGAGGGGGGGGGGGTACCCTAGTCCCCAAGTCCCCAAGTCCCCAGCCCTGGACGCTTCGCACACACAGCCGTCGAGCATCATGCTACTGCGGCGAATCTCACAGCCTTAAAATGCTGCCTGTCGCCATGGTTACTAATGCTAAGCGAAGTGACATGTACGATGCTGGTTTTGTTGTTGTTTATCGGCTTGTCAGGACCGGGCCGGGCAGACGGTGAGCTGGCGTGTGACCGAGTGACGGTGACCGCAGGATACAAATCCATGCCCCCCCTCCGCTTGACAGAGGACGGCACTATGAAATAAGCTTTGATCCCCAGCTCCTTAGCCCCCACATGTGATTCTAGACAACGGGCTGTTTGAGTGGTAATCCGGATTCAGTGCCGTGAGCAGCGTGGTCACTCGTCTTGCTGGTCATGCCGATGCTGAGATGGGTATCACAGCCACATGTGCTGGGGGGAGGGGGGCGTGTCCTGTTGCTCGGGGGATCCCCAGGCTCTTCTTTGTTTGTTATCAGTTTCCTTTTCACAGTTTGGAGGCTGTGGGCCGTTAGCCACAGTGGTGCCTGCCCCCCCAGCCTGCTCCCCTGACAGCTCCTGGCCTCATGTCTGTGGGCGTGGCCTGTGCCTCGCCACCACCCCGTTATGCTTCTTTGACGGCACGGTGCTGGGGGGTGGTGCCTCGCTCCCCATGTGACTCATTTATTTCTATTTTATTTAGTTATGATCATTGGGCCTCAGCAGCTGTCTAGTGCCTCGCGCTCTTCTGCTGTTGATAACGGAGATGCAGATATTCTGGGACTTATGTGGGAAGACACCATGGCTTCTGTATGGATCATATTGACTGATCCTCCATTGGTGAATTTGCTCTCTCTCTCTCTCTCTCTCTCTCTCTCTCTTTCTCTCGCCCCCACTCTTTCCCTTTCTCTCTCTCTCTCTGTTTTGACCTTGGCCTTTGGCTTGGGGGAGGGGTCATGGTTCCACAGAAGTGGTGGCTCTTACTTCCCATCTTAAGTTATACTGTGATTCCGTCCCAGTCCTTGCTTTCTCTCAGCAGCCAGACTGTTCTGGCCCAGTGGAATGGTACCGGCTGCTGGTTTCTGGTGCCGAAATGCACGGCCCGTGGTTAGGCCCGGCTAAGCGTCGACCTGGGACTGATGACCAACACTGCACAGTTGGTGTTACTCCTGTTCGTCTCAGTTGATTTACTTTTTCAGGAGAGTTACCCCCCCCCCACATGGGGGCTTAAATCACACTCTGCTGTGAGTCACTGTGTTTTGACATTTAATTCTTGCTCAGATCTACTCTGGACTGAGAGCCGGGCCCCCATTCCATCCTTCTTCCTTTTCTCTGCTCCCTTTTTCTTTCCTTTACTCCCTTTCTCCTTTGTCTGCTCTTTCGCTCACCCTGTCACTGCAGCAGATGGATCCTTTTGGGACTTAAACCAATACCCTCTAGGTAACCTGGTACTTGATTAGCTGTTTAGAATGAGCTTTTGCTGCATTTTGCTGTTTTCGGCCGATAGTTGGGGGGGGGGGGGGGGGGGGGGGGGGAAAGTGGGCAGAGAGGAATCTTTTAAATAATCATACATCGAAAAATGAAAACATTAAAAATATATCTCATAACCGTCGCCTTCCCTCCCTCTCTGTCTGTACTTCCCTCTCTCTACACCCCGCCCCCCACCCCGGCTGTCTAGTGACGTGAGATTCGACCTGCTCACACCCCCCCCCCACCCCCCACAGAGCCGGATACGTTAGCGTAACCTAGGCGACAGGATATCGCCCAGCCTCTCAGGGAGCTCCTCTCCGTCCGACCGTCTGGCAGCCCCGCGAAGCCGCATCCGGAACAGTCTCTGCCCATTCGCCGGCCGTCGCAAAGGCGGTTCAGAACGAGGGCCGCCGGCGTGAAAGTAAAATGCTCTTTGAAATGAATTCCTGGTGGCTGAGAGAAAGAAAAATGCATCGTGGCTGATAATGTGAATCTGCTGCATCTTAAAGAAGCTGAACGGCGTCAGTCGCGTGGATACGAAGCTTCACGCTGAGTCTTTGGTCGCCCTTCTGATCAAAGAACTGAGCCGCGATAAGCTCCGTCACGTAGCCCTTCTCGCTCAGATACCTTTGGTGTGCATCCCTGCTGATTTACCCACCCCTTCCTTTATTGGATGGCATTAGGGAAGTGCTTTCATTTTCTGTGGTGTGATTGGACGAAACACCTAGATGAGTGTGGTCATGTGATTGCCAGGAGCTCTCGGAGTGGATGACCTGGTATAGAATGGGGTGCTTCTACTGGTTAATTCATCAGGGGCTGATCCCTGTTAGAGTTAGCGTGAGACGGCAGAGCATTAAGGGTTTCTGATCTCTGTTAAAGCCGGACATCGCCGTGCTGGCAGCTGAGCCCACCGGAGGCACTGACTGCGGCCGGATGCTGCCGATGCAGCAGCGTGTCTGACTCGTCCTCTGAAGGCAGCTCGTCACTCCTGGCGTCTGTACCTGCTGCTGTCCCCATGGTACAATGCTTCTCTGGTGACGTAGCGCTGGACGTGCCCGTCCATCCAAACGCGAGTGGCACCGGTGAGCCCGCATCCGCGCCTCAGCAGACTGCTCAGCTGTTTGAGGGCCGTATGGCCTTCTAGAGAAGCAACCCTGGGGTGATTATTAAAGGTGGCGCTATGACAGTCAGTCTCCGGACACCTGATATGCTTCATCTCTGCGTTACGGGGAGGGTGCGGGGGGGCTGTGCAGCTGAGTGCTAGGGCCACTTGGGCACTCAGCCTGTGCCCCCTACCTGCCCTCAGATTAGAAGCCCCCGTGTCTTCCTCCCAGTAGCAGTACTGTGGATATCCCACCACCTTCGACACTGACCCCCCTCTCTTAGGGCTTTGCAATAAGGATTGTGGGGAGGATTGTGTGCTGGTAATGCCGTGTGTGTGTCTATGCGTGTCCACATGTGTATGTGTGCGTGCGTGTGTGTGTGTGCACGCATGTTTGTGTGTGTGCATGTGCGTGTGTGTGTGTGTGCGCGCCTGTGTGCGTGTTGAAGGCAGGTGGCTTAGTACCGTGTTCTCGGTTACGGCTCCCAGTCCTTCCTCTCCGAGTTAAGCAGGAAGCACCTGCGGTCGCACCGGGGTAATATCCCATCATGCACTGCTTCACCCCAGCCCCTTGCCCTTCGTCTGCACTTTTCCCGATCCCTGCTCATGTCTGTCTCCGCTTTTCTCCCATCCCTCTTTCCTGGCTTTCTCAGCTCTGGTCATAAGAATCACAGCTTTAGGAATCCCAATAATCCCATTGACTGGTTTAATATGAAGTAAATACAGGGACCCTGTAGCACTTTACACTCTTCCGCTCTTCCGTCCTCCTGCCTCCAGGCTGACCCCCTTGGTATTTCTGATCTGCCATCGTTAGTCAGTAAGAGTTGTGCAGTGAAATGCATGCACCAGAAAAGCACCAGGAGGTCCTGCAGTGACCCACGGGCTCTGCTGGGGGCACCGGCTGCGGGTTTGAGGGTTGCAGGAGCCTTTCGGGGTCACTTTGTGCATTTCATTCATAAAGATCGGACCTTGCAGCACCCATCTCCGGCACGTCAGCCAGGCTGCTGCTCGTCTTCCTGCAGTCGGTACTGCAGGTATAGTCCAGCAGAGCTCCTCTTGGGTACCTGGGGGTGTCATCACGAGGGCAGGCAGATGCGGACCCTCCGGAAGGTTCCATAACCATGATGGATCACTCTGCTCCGTCAGGGAAAGTCCACCCTCCGATTCTGTCAACATCATTGATTATGGATTGAGGAACCTCTCTCCTCTTTGTGCAACCTCACTTAACCTTTAACCTCTAGTAGCTCTTTGTCTGTGTTGTGGTTTCACAGATATCGGTGTCCCCTTGTTGGAGTTCTGTGTTCCAGGGATAAGCTAGTGTCGCATTATAAAGCGGAGAGAGAGTTTGTGTGTGTTTTGTATCGGTGTGTGTGTGGAGGACATCTCGGCCTTTCCTGGGGATGTGTGCTCTTTGACCTTATAGCACACTCAGGCCCAGGCGCATAACAGGAATCGTTGAATCGTTGCGGGGACTCTAAGGCCCAAATGAGCCAAACACAGCAGTTGTACTTTACAGTTACTTCCTGGCTTTTAGTTAAAAACAGAAGGGAATGCTGTGGGGACGTGTCCACTCTGTTTTCCGGGACGCTTTTGCTGACGAGACGGCTACCGCCCAAGGCCAGGCCAGCAGTTATGGGCTCGCTGCACCGTGACAGACGTTCAAGGTGACTTCCACTACCTGCCGTTGAAGGGGGGGTGGCGGTTGTACCGTCCTTCTGCAGGGGGTTTAACCCGATAGGCTGTCAGTTACACACCCCGCCCTGTGGATGGTGACAGTGGGGAAAGCACAGGCGCGGTGAGCGTATGGTGACGGTGTGGGATCCGAAGGTGACGTGGCGAGGAGCCCGTTAATTAAACAAGGTCCGCAGGCGACTCTCTCTATGGGGCTGCCTGTCACGGTGCTCAGCTTAGCTGCTGTTAGCATTGCGTCGTCGTGCAGTTTGCCCGTCTTACTTCCCTGACAGTGTCGCCGCTGCACGTGCGTCTTCCGTGCGTGTGCACGCTCCATGCAATTTCCTCATGACTTTGCACTCCAGCGGAGAAATGTAACGATGCCCGTTGTCATGGCAACCGAGGAAGCAACCGCGTGTGTTTGTGCGCAATCAGAGTGAGAGAGTGTGTGGGGGGGGAGAGAGAGAGGGAGAGCCGGAGAGAGGGACTGGTGCAGGAACGCGGTGAGGGAAGCGGGATCTTCCCGTGCTCTTCCTTCATCCTTTATTCCTTCATCCTTTATTCATTCATCCTTCTCCCGTCAGAGTTTCTGTCAGCAGAGCGAGCGGGTGATCTCAGACGTCTGCACACGTGCGTTCTCACGCTCGGCTGCACGCACGGCGGCGCATACGCACACGTGCCCCCCTACGACGAGCTACATGCCCCGAGCTGCCAGGATGGCGGGCGGCCCGGCCGGTTCGTAGCTCGGACGGGGCGGCCCACCTCGGCAGGGAGTCACAGGGCCGGGCGAGCATGGTAAAGCTGTCGTCGATTCTGCCGCGGACTAGTGCAGCAGGCTTCACTCGGGAGGCGATCAGAGCGCCGCCAGTCCGCGTCGCCGTTTTCGGGCCGCATGCGTGTGTCTGGTTGTGGCTGTACGGTTGGGTGTTAATTCTGTGTGGTGGGGTGCTGTGTGACTTGGTGAAGTTGGTGCAAAACGAGAAGCTCGGTGGCCTCCGGACGTGCCGTGTGTGACTTCTGTGCCAGGGATGTATTACAGGCAGGGAGTCGTCGTATGCAGGCAGCGAGTCGTCATTTTCAGGCAGCGCAGCCTCCATGGCAGAGCACCTGCCCCAAGGGGGGGGAGGGGGCTGGGAGGTGCAGCTGGCTGAAAGGCAGGGAAGGGCGATCGAACGGGCGGTGTTGCTGAGGCAGTGATTCGGGCTGCGCCAGCTGTAGCCCCCCCTGCCGCTGACGCTGTCGGCCTGGTGAGCGCGGTCACATGCTTTTGTGTCACATGCAAATGGGAAAGTGGCTAAACTAGAAACGTTAAGACTCATAAGCAGCACTTTTATAGCTTGTTCGCACTAATTAGCTTTGTGTACTCAGTTGCCTGTTTAAGCTTCACCTGAGGGTTTATTATTTTTTTTTAACTCTCAGCATTTTATTGTAATGCATGTTGGTGTAACGTTCCACAGTACTGTCCACCTTTTCACCCTCATAATGGAATCTGTGATTGGCTGCGGCTCCATACTGGGCTGTTCCCCGCCTCGCATCTGTTGTTTCCGGGATGGGCTCTAGACCCCAGTGACCCTGTATAGCACAAGTGGTATAAAAGCGGAATGAATGACTGAACAATTGCTTAATTATGCAGCCCGTTTCATTTTAAATCTGTCGGATTGGTAGAGTTTATTACGGTGGAATATCAAACACATGGCAAAGTGCTTGGGTCCCAGCCCAGACTGCACCGCCAAAGCCTGCAACCAGCCAAATGATCCGTTCAAGAAGAGATTCTGTTTATTTCATGTATGTACTGAAGATTCCGATGTTTACCATGGTATTACCGCTCACCACAGGGCTCAGAAGCTCCTTATACATTTGTTTTTCACATAGTGGCATGTGTCTACTTCTGCTTTAATGTTTTTTTTTATTCCCATCACAGGAAGAATGCAAACAGATCCTGGCGCGCCAGAAGTCCAACTCGCAGTCAGACTCCCACGACGACGAGGTGTCCCCGCCCCCCCCGAACCCAGTGGTAAAAGCCAGGCGCCGGCGTGGTGGAGTCAGCGCCGAGGTTTATACAGAGGAGGATGCTGTCAGCTACGTCAGAAAGGTAGGCCGGGCCAGGCACAAGCCAGACGAACGCCGTCATTTCAGTCGCTAAATGGACCCGGAGCAGAGCCTTGAGGAACCCCTCAATTGAAGAGAAAATGCCCAAAACAGTCTATTTTTTGGTTCTTTTTGAGATGAAACCACCAATGTCAGGCTTCCTTCTCATATGTTACGGTGTCAGGAACCAAAACTCGTTCAGTCCTCATGTAATGCAATGAAGAACTTTAGATAAAATTTGCCCAAAAAGTTCACAGAAATGGTACTTTCTTACAAACGGAGTGTTTCTCCCCAGAAGTGGGGAGAAAAAGTCACTGCTTCTGATGGTCCGAATATTGCTCTGCTCACATGCTCTCGAACCCTCTGGGGTCGAGTGCATCGTCGGCGATGCAGCGTACTTTTCGCGTCTATTTCAGTTTGAATCTCGCTGAAATCCTAATGTAGAATCATGAAAAAAACGCAGACTAAATCCGTAATCTGTCTTCTTTTCGAAACGTCAATTGTCGGAAGTATTACAGTTTTTAAGATTAGGTTAAATTAGCAAAAAAGTAAACCATGTCACCTTTCTTTGTTTTACCTGCATCGGGGCGTGTAGTGCCGCCCTCACCTGAAGATCGCTATTCGCATTCTAAATAGCCGCATTTCCGCGTATTCAAATCGCATTCGCATGGTAATTTGCTGAACAACGCAACGATGAAACACGAACCAGATACATCCCCATCAGCGCCATAAAAGGGGGAGGGATGTGGCCAGGTGTCAATGGCTCATTCATACACATGAAAGTCTATCGTATTTTGTTACTGAAGTGTCTCCTTGTTTTTTTGTACTTTTATTGGTTTTTACTGACTTTATTTGTTAATGACAGTGATAATGGTTAATACTTAATACTGCTGTTGACTACTGTTCACTTGACATGGTTGACATAAAATATTTTAGGACACTATTTGGTTCAGAATCTTTTTTTTCTTCATTTCCCTCCTCTAAAACTAGGTGCGTCTTATGGTCCGAAAAATACGGTAACAGGAAAGCAGTTTTTAAGTTTGGGAACGAGGTGTCAAACCTTCCAGGATCCTCAGAGTTTCCTCATTTTGGAGTAAAACGCCTTAAATGTAATACGAGTACAGATGGGAACCCAGAGCAGGACAGTGAATCCATCTTTTGAGTTGTTATTCCTCAAGCACTGGGTTTGTTCTGCGGGTTGTGGTCGCGCTCATTAAAACGTGATTAATATGACACTGGCCTAATTAGTTTATAATGAGCCATGGATACCCAAATTGCAGTGTGGTAACTGCAGATGAAAGATGACGTGGAGGCTGACTTCCACTTCTCTTCTCACACACACACACACACATACACACACACACAGGTTAATCTTTGTGAGGACTCTCCATTGATATCTATAGGGAAAACTCTAATACCAGCACGATGACCCTACCCCCTACTCAGCCCTAACCTTAACCATAAGTAACCAAGCAAAATACGAGACTTTTGGCATGTTTACTTTTTTAATTTAATTTTAATTTTTTTTTTAATTTTTTAAATGCCTTCAGATGCCAGTTCCATTCGTTTCTTTATTCCTTCAAGCCTCTGCATTAATTTGAATATTAATTGAATATCGGCGGCGTCACTAAGAGCTGCATTGCTGATTCAGGGCTGCGGATTGTCACTCTGTCTGTGGTCTGTGTAGAGATCGGTTCCAGTTTCCTATTCAGTGCAGCTGCGAAGTCAGTGCCTGGCTTCCCAGCTTCTCACGATTGGCTTGGGAGATGTTTACCGTTGCAGCGGCGCAACATTTTCTGTCAGTTGGGTTGTGATGGGGGCTGCATGTTTAATCAGTCGCCCCCCCCCACCCAACCCAAGCCCAGCAGCCCAGCCTGCAGAGGTCAGCGGTACAGCACTGCAGTGATCTGAAGGTGGTATGCTTACTTCATGGGACTGGCACTGGGGTGTGTTGCCACATCTTTCCGTCACATATCGCCGGATTCTGACAGCCTGCATCACAGGCTATGCTTCCGGTCTTTCCCCTTTTTTCGTACCATGTGGCTCCCCGTATATAGTGCATATATACTGGCTGCATAAAGGTGACCTCAGGTTCTGATGACCCAGAAGATTCTTTTCAGGGCTTATTCGCGAGCAGGTGATTTTCCCGGCTGGATGGGGGCTCCTATCCAACACCCTTATTGCAGCTTATGCATAATGGAGCCATATACATGCACACACGCACACGCCCGCATACACACACACGCACGCACATGCGCGCTAAGCATGCAGGGTTTAGAGAGCAGGCTCCCACCACAGGACCTTCTCTGATATATAAATATCCATATTTCTGTGCACACTCCAGGCTTCTTCGTGGTGAGACATCTGTTGCTGCAACTTAATTAAAGCCTGACTGCACTCTGCTGTCGTTCTGAACAACACCACCCTCCCCCATCTTTTCATTCAGCCCCCCCTCAGAATGTCGCTCTTAATATCCTAATATGCAGGCTGGGCCGGACCTCTGTAGTTGCGTCCTGGTGGAGGGGTTTTGCAGTGTGTTTAATCCACCTCCCAGTATTGAAATCCTCCATATGAGTGGGTGGGGGGAGCAGATCGGCTGATTGCATGCAAAGCTGCTCACCACAGTGACAGATTGTCTCAGAACTCCGTGTTTCCTGTGAGCCGCCACTTATACTCAGTACATACAGCCGTCACATTCTTGGTACATGCAGCCATCAGATACTCGGTACATGCAGTCGTCACATACTCAGTACATACAGCTGTCACATTCTGAGTACATACAACGTTCGGTACATACAGCCATCACGTGCTCGTTACATACAGCCGTTGGTACATATAGCCGTCGGTACATACAGCCGTCGGTCCATACAGCCGTCACACACTCAGTACACACAGCTGTCACATGCTGAGTACATACAACGTTAGGTACATACAGCCGTCACGTGCTCGGTACATACAGCCATCGGTATATACAGCTGTCACATGCTGGGTACATACAGTCGTCACATGCTGGGTACATACAGCCATCACTAACGCTTGGTACATAAACCCATATACACCTATATACAGCCGTCACATGCTAAGTACATACAGCCATCACATGCTTGGTACATAAAGCATTCACACAGGCTTGGTACATACTGCCATCACATGCTCACAAAGCATGCAGCTCCACAGGTAGAGGGGCCACTGCTACTCCCAGTGTGTGTGTGTGTGTGCGGGCGTGTGTGTTCATGCATGTTCGTGTGTGTGTGTGTGTGTGGATTAGGTTTATAATACATTGTGTTTTGCTAATAGAATGGAGAGTCCCCACAAAGATATAATTACAAACCTGTGTGTGTATGTAAGATAGAGCCCTCGTGGTCCTCAGAAGCCCCCATTACCTTCCTATCTGCAGGTGATCCCCAAGGACTACAAGACCATGACGGCTCTGGCCAAGGCCATATCCAAGAACGTGCTCTTCGCTCATCTCGACGACAACGAGAGGAGGTAGGCCGTTAACTCCGCCCACAGGGTCTCCGCGGCTCTTTCCGGAAAAGGTGAATAACAGCTGCTTGCAGTCCTGAGGCGTCTTCTGGAAAGGAGTCTCCTTTCTCAAGGAATGTGGGAGTCTGTGTGGGCTTTTGACTTTAAGACCCATCGTCCATACTTATGGTCAGGGCGGTAAAGGGGTGGGGCGGGGTGCTCACAGATGGGCAGGGAGGGGGCACTGTTGTGAAAACACTGTCGCCAATTTCCCTGGTAACTGGGGTGGCAGAGACAGATGAGCATGCAGTCTGATAATATGAAGTGGCTGTAGCGCGGCTGTCTGGGGATTTGCGTGGCGCGGAATGCAGCGATTCAGTTCGCTTTTTATTATTTGAGGGACTGATGAGTGTCAGGGATGTTGCCATGGCGAAACAGCAATGCAGACCCCCCCCCCCGCCCCCCGCCCCCCGCTCGGCACTGGCTGAACCACCGTGCCAGGCTGTGGGAAACACTGCTCAGGTGTGTCCATCTGCAGAGGAGTCCAGTTTCACTGCTGAGGAGAATCCATTTGTGCAGCTGAGCACAGCATTGAGGGAAAAGCCAGGAGCCGCCCAGAGTGGGGGGGGGGGGGGGGGGGGGCAAGGCGGGCGGAGGGGTCATGTGGAAGCTTCCCAGAAAAAAAGCAATTTTTTTCCCATCCTTTCGTCGGCTGACAATTTACCGCACGGGTTGGATTGCGAGGCGCTGCCCCCGCCGGCAGATTACAGTGGCGGATTTCATCACCGTGGCGAAATGGAGCACCTCGCCTCCTTGGTAAGGGCAGGTGCCAGCCGGTGGGGCTTCCTCAGTGGGGCAGAGCGTGGCAAACCTGCACCACGACTCCATGTGGGTGTAAAACACAAAACTACAAACACAGGAGCTGCGGTAAATTGGTACTTCCTGGGCATCGACCTGCATCTCGCCAGACGGGGACAGGTGGCACCCCCGTGTGACCCCCGTAGAGGGCGGCAGGAGATGTGGCTTAAACTTTGTGCAGATGTGAGCCTGTACTTTGCTGAGGATGGCTCCCATCCAGGACAGCTGCCGTATTGCGTCTCCGGTGGGCCCTGGGCTGCTCCTCCTGCTGTTTTGCCCTGGCAGTATCGATGGCTGCCCGTGCCCTGTGATATCTAATATTCTTGCCCTAATGCCTCTGACTATTACCCCAGGAGTCCGGGGGCTTTATTTCATCCACAGAAATGCTTCCGTCGAGTTTTCTGGCGGCCGCCGCTTGAGTGATGTGGGAGTGGACCGGCGGCACGTTCTGTACTCGCGAAGCAGAGTTAAGTGCAGCTTAAACACGGACCGGACTGCGCGGGTCGGTTGGCAACAGCATGTTAGAGTCGGCCTCCTGTGATTGGACGGCCTCCCGTCCAGGGGGGCGTGAAATGGCGGTGGCCGAGGAGTCGTGATTGGCTGGCGCGTCGCCGGGATGGGTCCATCCGTCGCTGTGAGTCAGCGCCCTGGCAGGCCGTGCCGTGTGAAGGAAACATCACGAATCATTACTCACTCAGCGGTTATGTAAGCTGAACAGCTCAAATTTGTTCTCCCCATTATCGCTGTATTAAATTCTCATCCCTGTAACGACTGCTGGAAAGGCAATAAGGTCGTTCTTTGTGCCGCTGTAGTGGGGGGGGTGATGGGTAGGGTACCTCATTTTTAATTTTTATTCCTGCAGTGATGTCCCTCATGGAGTCCATCTCAGTTTCGGCAGCCCTGAGGGCTCCATCGCTCAGTGTTTACATCTGGCAGTGCATGGTTCCCACTTACAGGAAGACAGTATGGTCAGAGAGGTTCTGACGGCAGATGCCTGGATATGACACTGCCAAGTGCTTGCTGTCGTTACTTTGATTCATGTGGTTGGTTCACGTTATCTGAGTCTTATTAGTGTATGAGTGTCAGAATGGGTTGCAGGGTTGACGTCATGCTTGTAAAGACAAGCCGCCATTTTGAAGCCCACGGCGGCCCGCGGGTAGCACTGTAACCTGACCCACCGAGGTGGCACCGAGACGTGCTTCTCATTCCTGCATCTTCATTGGTTGGTGCTTTGCCCTCACTAAGGGGCCATTTGGCAGGATGCCTGCAAACACCTTATCCACTGGGACAAGGGGGCCTTGTTGCCTCTGGACTCATAAGGCCCCCGCCCTCACGCCCCCCCTGCCCCAAGAGCCTGCTCATTCTTTCTGCCTCTTGTCCTATAAGGATGACTCTAGGGTGGTTTCTATGACAACTGGTCTAAGCAAAGTGCACAGGCTGAGAGTGTGAGGCAGACAGGTGGGTACTGCAGCGTTTGACCCGCATCTCACTGCTGGGCTTAACTCTGTTCACCGTGCCATTGTGTCATCATGTTCTGCTCTCCAGTGGTCGCAGTTGTAAGCTTCAAACGATAGCAGTTACAACCACAGAAACCAGTTAGCACCTCTGTCTCCTGTGAAAGGATATTAGCTGAATGTCAGTTGGTGCTCATTGCATTATTTTACTACAGTTGATTCACTAATTGGATGTCTTTGGGCAGGAGACGTTTGTGGTTTCTCGCACACGGTCTGAAGGTGTCTAATGTATTCTTTGATGTGTCTGCGCTATACTGCTGTAACCCTCTCACTGCAACAATGCTATTACCTTCTCACTGCCATAGTGCTGTAACCCTCTCTCTCTCACTGCTGTAACCCTGTTAAGTACTGTCATAGTACTGTAACTCTCTCTCTGTCTCACTGCCATAGTTCTGTAACCCTCTCACTGCCATAGTACTGTAACCCTCTCCCTGTCTCACTGCCATAGTGCTGTATCTGTCTCACTGTCATAGTGCTGTAACCCTCTCCCTGTCTCACTGCCATAGTGCTGTATCTGTCTCACTGTCATAGTGCTGTAACCCTCTCCCTGTCTCACTGCCATAGTGCTGTATCTGTCTCACTGTCATAGTGCTGTAACCCTCTCCCTGTCTCACTGCCATAGTACTGTATCTGTCTCACTGTCATAGTGCTGTAACCCTCTCCCTGTCTCACTGCCAGTGCTGTATCTGTCTCACTGTCATAGTGCTGTAACCCTCTCCCTGTCTCACTGCCATAGTGCTGTATCTGTCTCACTGTTATAGTACTGTAACCCTCTCCCTGTCTCACTGCCATAGTGCTGTATCTGTCGCACTGTCATAGTACTGTAACCCTCTCCCTGTCTCACTGCCATAGTGCTGTGTCTGTCTCACTGTCATAGTGCTGTAACCCTCTCCCTGTCTCACTGCCATAGTGCTGTATCTGTCTCACTGTCATAGTGCTGTAACCCTCTCCCTGTCTCACTGCCATAGTGCTGTGTCTGTCTCACTGTCATAGTGCTGTAACCCTCTCCCTGTCTCACTGCCATAATTCCTACTCAGTCCCTTTGCTGTAATCCTCTCTCTGTCTCACATCTCTGTCACTGCAGTAATCAACCCCTGTCTGTCAGCCATAATTTTCTTTAAGTCACAGGAAGGTAATCCTCTTCCTGTCTTACTGCCATAATCCTCCCTGTCTCATTATTGCAATCCTGCCCTTGTCTCATTATGGTAATGGTCTCCCTTTCTCTCTGCTGTAATTCTCTCACTCTGCTTGCTATAATCCTTTTCCTGTGTCACAGCTGTTATCCTCCTCGTCTCAGTGTTGCAATACTCTCGCTGTCTCACAACCGTAATCTTGTTCCTGTCTCACTACTGTTATCCTCCCTTTCTCATTGTCATATTCCTCTCACTGCATCACTGCTGTAATCCTCTCCCTGTCTCACTACCCTGTCAACTGTTGTAATATTTTCCCTGTCTCACTGCCGTAATCCTCTCCGTCGCACTACCATAATCGCCTCACTGTCTTACTGCCATAAATCTTTTCATCGCCATAGTGCAGTTATCTACTCCCTCTGTAATGCTGCTGTAATCCTCGCTAAATACTGTAATCCTCTCACTGTCACACTGCCCCAGTCATCTTACTGTCTCAGTGTCATAAATATTTATGATGACCCCCCCCCCATAGTGCTGTAATCCTCTCCCCGTCTCACTGCCGTAATCCTCCCCGTCTCACTGTTGTAATCCTCTCCCAGTCTCACTGCCGTAATCCTCTCCCAGTCTCACTGCCGTAATCCTCTCCCAGTCTCACTGCCGTAATCCTCTCCCTGTCTCACTGCCGTAATCCTCTCCCAGTCTCACTGCCGTCATCCTCTCCCCGTCTCACTGTTGTAATCCTCTCCCAGTCTCACTGCCGTAATCCTCTCCCAGTCTCACTGCCGTAATCCTCTCCCAGTCTCACTGCCGTAATCCTCTCTCTATAATGATCTCCCTGTCTTACTACCACAGTTCCCTTACAGCCCTACTGCCGTAACCCTATCTGCTGCATGATTGTAATGGCCTCCTTCCCATACAGACTTTTGCTGTGTGGTCTCACCTGTACCCGGTAGGTGCACGCAGACACACGTGCATGCATAAATACACACCTGAGGCATAGGTGTGATTGTGCAGGTAGGTCTTTGATAGAAACTCTTCATGGCTGCTTGTTTTGCCCCCTCGTGGTCTCTTATCTTCACACGGAGCCATTAGCGGGTCATCCCAATTGTTCTTCCAGTTTCTTTGCCTTTGTTGCTTTTAAAAACGGCTGCACTTGTGATAAGATTAAACAAGGGGGCAGATAATCCCAAAGTGGCTGCAGCTGTGAGGTATCGCGGGGTTGAGGGGGCGGGAGCTATGGAGGTCCTCATTGAGGGCCAGGTGGGCCCAGCTGTGCCCAGATGTACTTGATTTCGTGGTCTATCCCACCTTGATCTCCTTGCTGAAGGTGGCCAGCACAATGCTCACCAAAAAAGGAAAAGGAGTCCGATAAACTCGCTATCAGAAGTTCACACGGTGGCATGTTTGTTTTGCTGCAGTTGCTTTTTTTAAAAACCTCACTTCCTGCTGTCCTGATACGGTACACCTGAGCCGTTGCATAAGCGATACTGTGTCCATTATATCGCATTACATCACCCAGGCTGTGGTCCAGCCGCCCAGGGTTAAGCTGATAACGGCCTTACTGCAGCTCTTACATCCACCGCTGTCCTGCACTGGCGGCTTTGTCCCACTTGGGGGCTCTGCCTCAGCTTCCGCATTCCGGCATTGAAAGATGGTGGGAAATTTCGGGAAGATGAGGATGGCATTGGGGAGGGACTCTGAATAAGGTCAGAGGGATACGAACCAGTTGATGGGGGGGGGGGGGGTCCTTGTCGCTTTCTTTGATTTAAGCTGGAATAGGATGTGAAGTCGGAGGATGAGTTGTCATCACTCCTTAATATTGTGGTTTATCATGCCGTGTGTGTGTGTGTGTGTTGGGGGTGGGGGCACTGGGGGGTTTGTGAGTGCGGCTGCCAGAACCATCTGTTCCGGCTTCTTCCCGCTTTTCTCAGTCCAGGCCAAGGAGTCGTGTTTTTTCCCCTCTCATTTCTCCCATGATGCCGCATGGCACCCGGTGCCCCCCGGTGGCGGAAGCAGTCTGTGGAAAAAGGGGGTGGGAGCTTTTCTCACAGTCCGCCGTTACGGGATGAGTCACACGCGAGGCCCCAGGAGTCATGACTCATTTCTGGCAAACCGGCGACCGTCCCATTAATGTCACGCCGAGGACAACAATAGCTACGTTTGATACCCCCTACACATCCGAGTATGTGTGGAATTTTTGGGACAAAGCTGGAAGTTTTAATCCTCCAATTAAGGGCACAAATTGAGGAGCTGATGAAGCCCAGGGGAGTGTGGGAAGCCTCCTGACCTCTGACCCCGGTCACCTCTGACCCTGTCACCTCTGGCCTTCACTGATGGACAGTGGACATCTTGCTTGCGCGGTCCTAGCTTTTAGAATTCAGAGATCACTTGTCATTGTCGACACACTACAGCACACAGTGCACATCAATGCATTTAACCCATATGTGACGATGTGACATAGCAGGGGGTTAGGGTTACGGCTAATTCAGCCCCCGGGGAGGGAGCAGTGCTTGGGGGCTGTACCTTGCTCAGGGTACCTCAGTGGTGCCTTGCTGGTGGGGGATTTGAACCTGCAATCTTTCGATTACAAGTGCGCTTCCCTAACCATTAAGCCACCACTGCCACATTTAACGTGTGTGGTGGAGGTGTCGTCTGATGATAACAGACTTGTGGTGGATGTGAATTCAGGTTCTGTTTCGGATGGGCTCAGGTCAGAACTTTCGAAGTTTACCGGGATGCTCACTGCTGTGCAACCTGCCGCGGGTCGAGGTTCCTGCCACCCGTGCAGACGGTATCACCTGACACACGTGTTCCGTTGCAGGCAAACCCATTCGTACCCTGTCTGCCTCCTGTTCTGTAAACACGTCCAGTACCCAGGAAACTTCTTTGGAAATTTCCAGGTAAACGTACACAAAAAGATCATTGATGGGCAGACAACAGGTGGTGCCTGTCTGCATGCGATAATGTTGCATATGACCTTTGGGTGGCGCTGTTTTTCAGAAAACAGATTAAGGAGATTTGGGGATTAAAGGTGCAGCTAATTTGGCCCGGCGCGCTCCCCTCTGTGCTGTCAGCTTCGTGCTGCATGCTGGGCTCTCTGTAACTCCACCTCTTCTTTCATTTTTCCCTCCTATTTTGCTTTCTTCTTTAGCAGTGGTTTATAATCCCCCTTTTTATCAAATTCCACAGTGCAACCAATGTTTTTTTTTAACCCCCTATTAAAAGTGTCTGTGTAAATCCGGACCTTAAGCTTGAAGGACACCCCCCCCCCCCCCTCCCCCCCCCCCCAAAGCCCCAGCCCGGCAGGATGGGCCAAAGCCAAACAGCCATGGTGTCTTGGCACTCTGCATCTTACGGTGTCAGCAGCAGAGGCCGGTGTTTCTGGGCTCTTCTGCCAGCATCTCCTGCAGGTGTCAGCTAAAGGGGGGCTGGTAACTGGGGTCTCAGCCGTAACAAGGACGTGTGGTTAATGAATGGTGTCGAGAAGCCCGGGGAGCGTATGTGTGTCTGTGTGTGTGAATGTGTGTGTGTGTGTGTGTCCATGTGTGTCTGTGTACATGTACGTGTACATGTGTGTTCGTGTATGTATATGTGTATGGGATCAGATATACGTTACATTGTGGGGACCAACAAACCTGTTATTTTGTCGTTTTCCCATCAGGGGAAATTTGATTTAATAAACATCTGTCGCTGCAATCAAAAAACAAAAAATGCTAAAAGTCATATTTAGTTTGGTTACTTATGGGTAAGGCTGAGTAGGGGTTTAGGTGTCGTTACTGGGATTAGGGTTTTGCCTATAGAAATGAATAGATGGTCCCCACAAAGATATGAGTGCAAGTCTGTGTGTGTGTGTGTGTGTGTGTGTGTGTGTGTGTGTGGGCCGTGTCACTGTGCTCTGACCCTGTGTTTTCATGCTTTCCATGGCCCGGTCAAGCCCAGTAACACGGCCGCCATTCACATTAACATCCTGCATTAGGTGGTAGAGTCAGTATACGGTCATGTGACCTTATCGCCTAGTCAGTGTGGTAATCACTATGGAAACAGAAGCTGGCATAAAATTCGAGCCCAGTCTACAGTGCACATAGATGATCCGTTTGAGCCAAAAACTACATGTACGACCCGGTAAATGAGTAAAGTTGACAGCCGAGAGCTATTTGGATCCTGCACGCACGCACACGCACACACACACGCATACACACGCACGCGCACGCACACGCACACGCCCATAAACAGACACACGCTGCTGACTTGGTGATACAGGCTCTTTAATTAGTGTGCAGACCCCGCCGGTCACGTGACGGCACACTCCGCTCTGCTGGCTGGGGCTAGCAGGATGGGGGGGTCGGGGGGTGATGGTGAAGGTTTGGGCTGTGTGCCCGTAGAAGAGCAAAGGTTTCCCGCTACAGAGCTGGTGCTGTTGTGTAAACAGCCGTCACTGTCAGCACCTCAACAAAGGGAGGACTGTGCTGGGAGGGGGAGTGTGTGTGTGTCTGTGTATCTATGTGTGTATATGTATATCAATGTTTGCATATCTGTGTGTGTGTTAATGTATGTTTGTGTCTATGTTTGAATATCTAGGTGTGTGTGTCTCAATATGTGTATATCTATGTGAATGTGTGTATGTCTATGTGAATGTGTGTATATCTGCGTGCTCTCCTACCTGCCTGCCAGCCCTCTCTGTCTGTACAGGTAAAAGTGAGGCACGTCCCCCTCAGACATGTCAGAGTGGCTCAGTCCTGTTGATGCTTGACTCATCCTGAGCTCTTCTCTCCCTAAGTGGCTGAAGAATCCTCTTCTGTATTCTCCCCCTTTCCTGCCTCGGGGCAGCACTCCTCCTGGTAGCCAAGCAGGCCGGGAGCGGCCCAGGAGCCTCTGTGTGTGTGTGTGTGTGTGTGTGGGGGGGGGGGGGGGGCATCACAGAAGGTCAGTAACGCAGAGTGCCAGCCTGTCACCCTGGGCCACCCTGGGCCAAACTAGGCCACTGTGGGTCTTAATGGGGCACACCAGGCTATTCTAGACCACTCCAGGCCATACTGGTCCACATTCATCTATACTGGGCCATATTGGGCCATCCAAGGTCACACTGGGCCACTGGCTGACCGCTGTGACAGCTCATCCCTTTTCAGGTTCCTTAACAGCTGTTGTTTTGAGCGTTTCCTTTTTTATCGGTTCCTTACTCACTGTAGACAGATTGTTTGGGGCTTTCATAATCTAGAGCAGTTCACAGGTTGGACATTAAAGTGACTCAGCATTTTAACTTGCAGCCTCTCTGAAGCAGCAAATGCGGCAGCGCAGCCCCATCGTGACGAACACTGGAGCCGCACCATGAGCGGCCTGACCTTCCCGCTTCGGCGTACTGCGCCATCACACGCTCACCGCACGAGCGCGCAAATGGCGCTTAATCGTGTGAGAGAGCATGCGCCGTTAGCTGATGAGAATCCAGCAGGCTAAACAGGCCAGCCCTCGCAGTAAAATCTTTTTTTTTTTAAGTCGTATTTTCCGTGTCGTGCCGTCGGTATTGGGGGGGGGCTGGTTTTATTACTTTATTTGTTTGTCTGCTGTTTTGCATCCAGAGTGACACCCGGAGCCGTCACAGATAACGCGCTCCAGGGCACAGGGGCGAGGAAATCAGTGTGAAAGTCTCACTCTGTTAAGAGGAACCAGAGCTTTTTATTCTTCCTTAGGGAATTGTGGGTAATCGCAGCGTGTCTAAGAGTCGGAGATTATACCGTCTGCCCAGTAACCTGGAGACGATCCATTCACACGGGCCCGGCAGGACGGTTCATGCCAGGGACAGTCCCAGAGCTTCCTGGAGCCCTCCAGGCCTGTCCTCCCCGTGGACCAGACTCCCCCCCGCTCTGTCTGCCCTCTGACTTCGCCTGTGTTTCCGAGACGTGGCGCCGGCCAGCCAAGGTCAGGCATATCAGGGCCGTCATGAAGTGCCAAATGCCGCTGTGTTTTCATCTGCGATGCGGAACCTTCGCTTGGCGGCCTTTCATGGGCGTCTGGAAGTGGAGGGCTGGGTGGGGAAATGGCTCAGACACCGTGGGCACAGGCTCCCCCAGATCACTCTTACAATAACCTGGACCGAAAGTGTTGTCACTACGCGGGACGAGCTGGCGGTTCGTGGCCATAGTCACAGTCCTGGGTGCGGTCATGGTCACGGTCATGGTCGCGGTCATGGTCGCGGGCACGGTTATTGTGCTGGTCACGCCCTCATGGCTGGTGGGGCTCTGCTTTAAAGCCCTTCGCTTTTACTACACCTCATAAAAGGCCATAAATATCTGCGTCTCGCCGGGTCGACCTGCCCGGATCGCTTTCGAGTGTTTACCTGTGACGCGGCTTCTCATCGCATGGCGACGGCTCTCGTCCCTTATTGGCTGTTGCTGTGCCCTCTGACCCCGCCTGTGTAAAGGCGTGTCCATGAATGTACCAGCATGTTCTGGCTCCGCATGACGGGTGTGAGCCTGGCTGATTCGCTGAGAGGGCTCGTGCCCACTGCCCCCCCAAGCACGGGCACTCCATACACCCTCGGTGGTCCGCGGCTTGCCGGATCCCGCCATCCTCTCAGCAGGTGTTAGCGACCTCCCCAGTCCCCAGCTGCCCCTATCAGAGACCCCCCAGGAGCCCCCATCCCGGGCTAGGAGGCCGTTATCCCCCCTATAAGCCACCAGGTGTGTGGATTAAAAGCCCTGTCTTATGTGGGCCCGACTGCTTTCCGCCCCGACAGCAGCTTCAGCGTCAAACTAAACAGCAGTATGGCAGCAGGGACGTCCTGAGGGCCTCATCCCCAACCCGTCGGGCCCCGGGTTCAGAACCGGCTCTCTGGACCGTAGAAGGGACCACCGTCACTGAACTCTTTGTCTCTTCCCCAGAAGAATAGAATAGAATATATTTTATTGTCATTTGGCATTAAAACTAAATGGAAATAAATAAAATGAAAAATAAAAATATATACAATCTAACAGGCTTTATCTGGGCCCCCCTCATGCCTCTTTCCGGTCTTGTGTGTGATTGATATCCCCCCCCATTCCTGACTGGTGGAGCTATGAGCATGAGACCCAGAGCAGGATGCCCCCCCAGTGCCCATGGTGACTTTGCTGTGCCTGAGCTGCCAGCAGGTGGGGGGTGGGGGGGGGGGGTGTCACACTGTGGGATCGATCTGCCACTCCCCCAATACCCACTGAGGGCCAGTCTGACCCCTACTGCCCCCCCCCCCCCCCCACAGGCTTAGAGGGGGCAGCCGGTGATGTGTGCTGCCTCCTCCCTGAACAGGTAACTTCCCTGCTCCTCTGACCCTAGTGCCCACCCCCCCATGCCACCCAACCATTCCTGCCTAGAACTGCCCCCACCACCTAACCCGGGGCCTGTCAGGGGGCAGAAGGAGAGGAGGGCCAGCTGGACAAAGGTATGCAGGGGGGAGCTGACTGAGGGGGGGCTAATCGTGTGTTAAACTGGCTTTTTTCTGCCCGGTGAAGCATCTACGGAGAGGGGGGGTGTAATTACACGCTGGTGAGCGGGGGGTGCAGGTATGTTTTAATCCGTCGCTCCCCGTTTTGGATGGGAGGCCCACCTGGGCCCCCCCTTACGTCGCTGCTCCCGCCCGAAGGAGCTCAGACAAAGGCGCCGTCCAGGTGTGGGGGCCACCCGCTGCTTGCTGCCAAGGTATGTGAGTGACGCCCCTCTCCCATGATGCACTGCTGCAGGGCCCTGCAGACAAAGCGGCAGGAGAGGAAACTTGGCGTCAAGGCTAACTTGGGATTTGCAGCCCATGAGACAGGAAATCATAAATGTGAGTGCCTTGGCACTCCGTGCAGGCCTGCGACACCCTTTGGATAGCGCCACCTGTTTGCTTGGGGGTATAACAGCATGTGGCCCATATGAAACACCATCATCGACAGCAGCTTCTGTCTTGTTCTTTTCTTTGGGATCTTTGTTTAACCCTCTGGGGTTGAGTGTGTCGTCGGCGATGCAGCGTACTTTTCACGTCGATTTCAGTTTGTATCTCGCTGAAATCTTAATGTAGAATCATGAAAAAACGCAGACTAAATATTCTTTTCAAAACGTCAATTGTCCGGAAGTATTACAGTTTTTAAAATTAGGTTAAATTAGCAAAAAATTAAACCATGTCACCTTTTTTTTTACCTGCATGCGGGGCGTGTAGTACCGCCCTCACCTGAAGATCGCTATTCGCATTCTAAATAGCTGCATTTCCGCGTATTCAAACCGCATTCGCATGGTAATTAGATGAACAACGCAACGGTGAAACACGATCCAGATACATCCCCATCAGTGCCATAAAAGGGCGTGGCCAGGGGGTGTGGCCAGGTGTGAATGGCTCATGCATACACATGAGAGCTCCTACATATTCAATGAAAGGAGCTAGAAATAGTGACATGAGCTTTTGAGGTTTTTCTTATTTATTTATCTAACTGAATGTTGCAACTACACCATTTAGTCATCTTCATGTACCCAAGACTTTGGTGATAAGATATCTGAGATCAAAACAAACTTCCAGCTTTGCTTACTATGTACTTTTATAATGTTTCTGCAAGTGTTCCATACTGCATTTTGCAATGGCTATACTTTGATGTCAAATTACAAACTTCACATAAATCTGACATATTTACAATATACACTAAAATAAAAATGAGTGTAATGGCAAAACAAATATTTAAGAAATAATTTATTTGCCATGAATTAATATTATGATATTTGAAGAAATGTGTGATCATGCCCCAGTCAGTGAAAGTGTGTTTCCTACCCCTAGACTTTGGGTTAATGCGTGATTCAGCACATTTGGGCTTGGGTCATCTGGACAGCTAGGCATGTACACACTTATTATTACATACACAGACACAGATGGCATGTACATATACTCGTACACACAGTCTGTTACACACACACACATACACACCATGGTAACCTGTCACTGTGGTACCATAGCCTGTCACTGTGATACTGTGATGTCTTTTCACTGGGGGAATGATGGTACCCTGTCACTGGTATTGTGTCATCAAAGAAAGCTCATCTCTGCTGACAGTTGTTCAGATAGGTTGCCGCACATGTGTATTCAACATTGAAGAACATGATGATGACGATGAAATGATGATGTTGCTGATGCGTGCCGTACCTGTCCGCCTGTCAGCACGCACGACCGTCTCGCTGTAACGGTCTCCTAGGTGACCGCGGGTGTTTGTAGATAAACACGGGCCTGGCGGTGCGCGGATGAGGACCTGCCGTTGATGTGCCTTTGCTCACCTGCTGTGTGTGCAAAGCATCTGCTCTGCTAGATGTGAACAGGCAATAAACACCCCCCCCCCCTCTCTCTCTTTCTCTCCCCTTCAGTGACATATTTGATGCCATGTTCCCTGTCACGCACATCGCTGGAGAGACCGTCATTCAGCAAGGTGAGGCGCCCAAGCCTCTCTTCCTCACTCCTCAGCCACCATAAAGAGCTCCCTGTCCCCCTGTACGTGACCCGCCTCCCAAACAGCCTGCCTGTCACGTAGGCGGGTGAGGCTCAGTGGGCTAGGACCCTGTGTCTGTGGTCGGAAGGCTGTTGGTTCATATCTCGTGGCCGGCAGAGTGATGTCATCGTTGGGCCCCTGAGTGAGGCCCCTGACGCCTGATTGCTCCTGGGACTGGCTGGCCCTTTGCGCAGCTCTTTGGATAAAGGCATCTGTCATTTCACAGTTTCTCATATCCCACTCACCACTTGTGCTCCTCCACCTTTTCTCTCTTTTGCTGTTTGGAGCTGAAGATCCTGTTTCAGCAGATGTTTTTCCCACCTCTCAGCAGCCGACTCCCACTCTCTGCCACCTGCATCAGCCTGCGTCTGTCCTAATTCGGTCCCAAGGACACCAGTGCGCACCCCTCTAAACACCCCCCCCCCCCCCCCCCCCCCCCCCCCCCCCCCCCCCCCCCGGCGGGTGTCCACTGGCCCCCGGTGGTGAGAAACGACCATTTCCTTCTGCTGAGAGAGGCCCGAAATAAAGGCCGGGGGAACAGCCCCATTGTTTTGGGGTGGAATCGTTCCATTTGGTTAAACTCTGGCACTGAAGCAAATTCCGAAAAAAAGTCTCTCTTTCTCCTCATTCCTTTTGAAGAGAAAACCTACGGTCTGGTTTTGGCGCCGGCCAATCCAGGTCTGCGGGGGGCCTCCCGCGATTCTCAGGCCTGGGCCCTGTATTTGGTGCTCCCTTCCCGGGGGGGTGGCCTTCGTATCCGGTCACGGGGGGCGGACAGGAAGCTTTTTATAGGATTTATAATATTCTGCAATTCACACGATGGTCTGCGTCCCGGTGGGGAGCAGAGACATTCATGCACGCTACTGCAGGCCTGTCTAATGGCACGTTATGCAGCCAGCATGCAGCCAGCATGCAGCAGCGACATGCCACATGTGTGCCTATCAGGAGTGTGCATTAAACTACGGGCTGAGGTTCAGCATTCGCATTGTCGTACACACGCATATGTATGTTCACCGACGAGTGGCACGCATGTGTATGTTCACCGACGAGCGGCACGCGTGTGTACGTTCACTGACGAGTGGCACGCGTGTGTACGCTCACCGAGTGGCATGCGTGTGTACGTTCACCACCGAGTGGCATGCGTGTGTACGCTCACCGAGTGGGCATGCGTGTGTACGCTCACCGAGTGGCATGCGTGTATACGTTCACCGACGGTCTATATGGCCCGACGTGGTTTAGAGCATCCACGCCCTGCCTCTTTGACCTGTTCTGAAGGGTCTCTCCAAAAACAGGCCAACCATAGCTTATGATACCTGAGCTGCCATCTTCTATAAATGGCCTGCGTTCTCAGTGGCACTTGTGTGGCCCAATGGGTTAGGGTACTGCGCTTGCGACCATAAGGTCATAGGTTTGAATCCCTGGGTCAGCAGAGAAATTTCACCCTTGGGTCCCCAGGTGCCCTAGGGACAGTCTGACCCTGCTTTGGAATAAACGTGTCTGCTAAATGAAATGCAGTGTGTCTGCTGTGTTTTTCTATGTAGTGAGTGAATGAATTAGGGATAGGGTACATGGGAAGTGTGTCAATGTACAGTGTGTGCGAGAAAGAGTGTATAAGTTAAATATTTGCTTGCCCTCAGTTTCTCGGGTTGGTGGGGAGCAGAACAAAAACCTGTGAAGTGTGTGAGATAACAGATGGGGGGGGGGTAGGAAGGAAGTGGAGGAAGAGAAAGGGGGTGATAGGGAGGAGGGAGGGAGTGCTTCTGAACGGCAGGAGGCGTTACGAGGAGCGGCGATGGGCGGGATGGGCACACCCCTCCGGTGAGATTAATCCGTGCTGTGATTTATTACTGCCCCCCCCCCCCCCCCCCCAATATTAATTAGCTCCGTGAACTCTGGTGAACCTCACTGGGAACACGCCCTGTGACTGATTCACACACAGCAGCAGCTTGGTCGTTAAGGCGGGCGGGCAGGGTGGGGGGTCACCAAACATGTCAGCTTTTAGAAGATGGAAGACAGTCATATTTCCTGGCTGCTCTCTCACCGGCTAATCGTGTCAGATACTCTCAGGTGAGTCCTTTGAGTAATGGTAGGTGTTCTTTTTGTGGAGGGAGGGCGGTTACATACCTCCCCCCCTGCCTACTGTCTGACCTGCTTCATTAATTACCAGGTCTTTCCTCGCTATTACGAAGCGAAGACAGAACTTGCTCCTTCAGCAGATCGACCAGCGGCCGCCACACAAAGGCTTTTTTCAGCTC
This sequence comes from Brienomyrus brachyistius, assembly GCF_023856365.1. Classification (NCBI taxonomy): domain Eukaryota; kingdom Metazoa; phylum Chordata; class Actinopteri; order Osteoglossiformes; family Mormyridae; genus Brienomyrus; species Brienomyrus brachyistius. The sequence goes on from NC_064554.1 coordinate 12,395,911, forward strand.
AGCTCTGGGCACGCATCACTGATATAAGTCGGCCGATTTCGGTGTGCCGCCGTTCCCCAGGAACCCACTGCGGGCAGCACTGAAGCGGCCCAGGGTCAGGGACTCCTATGCACACCTCACTGTGGACAGCAGTGTGCTGTAGGCTTCCAGTGAAGTGGTGCACTGCGAATTTCCTTATCTTCGCTTTGTGGTAGGAAAGTGCGAGGCTGTGTGAGTGGGTCTAATCTCGTAGTATGGGGAAATGTTCACTGTGGGCGTGTTTGTTAGCAGGCAGGAATGCCCCACTAGAGAGGGCTGGGGGTAGGGTTAGCTGGTGAGGGGGGGGGGTCACTGCTGGGGGGGGGGGGGATATCGTCATTTGGCTTAATGCTGTCTTTTCCTCCACAGGAGATGAAGGGGACAACTTCTATGTGATCGACCAGGGGGAGGTGGATGTGAGTAAAAACACGAGTGTCTACACTGGTCACGCTGACGTG